>NC_056727.1:817403310-817520810 GCF_019279795.1 Protopterus annectens
TTATTCATAAAGTAACCTTCACAGTGCATGTGTGTGAGTGAGCATGTGTATAGTGAAAGGTATGTCAGGCTGTCTTCTCTCTAAGTGCATGGAACTAGAGCCTGAAAAGGAAAATCTTTCATGGCAGCCTGGATGACCATATTCTTTGACTGTTTTTTCCCATTTTTGGGAATGAACAGAAGTGGTCACTAGTGACGTGCCAGTTGGCCAGCAGGTGTTGAGGTTGGAATGACACCACAATTCAGAAACATGTATTTGTGGGTGCTATTAACATTGCTTTGTCTTAGGTAGCTCATGATGCCTCACCTTTGGTTAGGCCACACATTGTCAGATGTGGAAATTCCTGAGATGTTTCCAACCTTCATAATTTATGTACCATAGAATACTTTCTCCAGTATATAACTGTGTAGTACAGGCCAGCCGTATGACTGCAGCATTTCAGAAGTATAAATTGAATGAAATTAGCTCAGTAATAAAATGTAGACACTCTCCCCTCCAAGTGGAAAGATGCATGATTTTGTGAGGGGGTTTCCAGCAAAATGTTCTTGAGTCATAGTCCATTATACTGGTGCTGTGTGGTACATTTTGTGGATTATCTGTTTAATTTCATGTTTTTTTTTGAATAGGCTATTTTTTCATTTGCTCAATGTTATGAATTGCTTTAATTAGTCCTTGCTAATATATTGTACCATATCTTCCAGTAATGGCCTTTAGTCCTTTTAGCTTTAGTTTTGATAAAGACCTGTTGTTGGCTGTCTGCCTCTTTGAACTTCCATAGCTATCTCAACACATCCTTCAAGAATGCAGGAGGTTAGGCATTTTGATAAAAAAAAATACATAGAGGCATTTGCTATCACCACTGTTTTTTTGGCACCTGACATGTAAGCATTTCCAAAACCAAAATGTTTTCCATATATTGAACAGTGATGATTTTATACCATAAAGAAAAGAATAAATCATAATATAACATTAGTTTCACTCTTCTTAATACCACATGCTGTTCTAGCCGTGTTAGTTAACTGAACTGCCCTTAACAGTGCAGTACGCGATCCACTTAACTTAACAAGCCACCCCATTGCCAAAGCAATATAACAGTGGTAAAACTGCACAGTCTAGTGTTGCTGTGCATTAATGTTGTTCACCACTCTGAAGTAAAGAAATTATTAAGCACCATATGTTTGCCTTTCCTCACATAAAACTGTCAAGAACAGAATAAGATTTGCAAATGAAGAGACTTCCAAGATGGCTGCACACTGAGTAACCTCTTAATTTAGGCACTCCCAATGTGAAAACAGAAATTCAGAAAGGAGAGCCATTGAATTTGTTTTTTTGGGTAAATTACTGGCTAGTAAGTGCACTGCCTGAATGCTAGCAAAGAAGAAATTTGGAGAACCTGAAAGAAAATTAATCACAAAAGGTGAGGAGAAAATAGTGGCTCGGAAAGAATCCTGCAGCTGTTTAGCAAAATGCAGTTCCAAGCTCCAGCTTTGGTGCAAGACATGACTTCCAGTAATCTAGAGGAAAAAATAAGTCAAATGAAACACTGAAGGAGTATATCTACTCATATAACAAAAATATGAAAAAATGAAAGAAGCTTTAAACAGATATGCAAATGAGCTGCAAAACTGCATAAATTGGAGGCTGAAATGAAGAAAAGCCTGGCTGAGTATGAGACTATGCAAGAAGAAATGTTTCAAAGAGTGGTAGAATTAGAGCACATAGGGAAAACCTGAAAATTTCTGCTGTACCAAACAAACTGGAAGGAACAGACTGTATTAATTGTATGAAAGCACAGACAAGCAACTGAACTGGTATTCCACAGCAGGAGTTGTTAATTGAAAGGGCACATTCTGTGCATGCTCTAAACCTGGCCATGAGAAAGCAGTAAAGACCTCCAATAGTAACTATGCAATCCTGCCATCAGAAATAGTAAATTTTGACAAAATTGTGGCAGAAGGACAAAGTACTAAAAGTTGGAGACAGTAGAGCGTTTGTGGTAAATGATTACTCATTGTACACCAGGCAGAAGAGGAGTTATTTTTTTCCAGCAGTCGGGGAATGCTGAAAAACAGGTGCGAGTTTCAAGTTGCTGTATGCAGCTGTCTTCAGAATATTTTTTCCTTGAGGGCGAAAGCAATTTATTGATGCAGAATAGGCTAAAGAGGAAATACAAATGTTTGTCCAAGAAAAAGTGAGCTATCAAGCAGAAGGAGACTCTGCTTCTTACTCTTCTGATAATAAAGCTCATATATAGATTTTGCCAGTGAAACCTTTTCCAGTGTTCCAAAGGAAAATGCTTGAGAGAGAGAGAGAGAGAGAAAATCACAGTAGTTGACTAGAAGAACCAGGAGAGTATGTTGGAAATGAACCAGTGACTGGAGTTTGGAGATGGAGATCAACAGGTAGAAAAAACAGCAACTCAGAAATTAATGAATAAATGTGGGATTACAAAGCATCACTTACATTTGTGAAAAATGGCTGAACAAGAAAAACTGTAAATATTGGACTTTTTTGACTTTGTTAAACTTGTAGGGTACTCCAAAGCATGTGTCCTACTTCATGTCATTAATATTTGAAAGAGCATTAAAGAGAGGAGCAGAGGAAGGAAAAGGGTAACTGTTAAGTAAAATAGTTTTAGTTCTTAACAGTATTTTTATAAAATATGAACTATACTGACTCTATTTCTTATTTTTCTTATAAAAAGCTCAGAGAGAGACTTTGCCAGTGAAAAAGTGTCCAATGTTCTAAACGAAAATGCATGAGAGAGACAGAAAATTACAGAAGTTGTCTAGAAGAACCAGGAGTATGTTGGAAATGAACCAGAGATGGAGATCAACAGGAGAAAAAATCAACTCTGAAATTAATGAGTAAATGTAGGATTACAAAGGATTGATCACTTTTGTGAAATATGGCTGAACAAGAAAAACTGTAAATATTGGACTTTTTTTTACTTCATTAAATTTGCAGGGGACTATAAAGCATATGCCCTATTTCCTATCATTAATATTTGGAAGAGCATTTAGGAAAGGAGAAGTGGAAGGAAAGAGGTAACTGTAAGTAAAACAGTTTTTGTTCTTAATAGTATTTTTATAAAACATGACATATATACTGCATGTTATATAGTAAAGCATTTTCAGTTATTTTTGAGTTTATGGAGGGATACTAAAGTAAAGAGGTGCCCCCTCCTTTTTTTTTCTTCTAATTCCTTCTTCCTGTTTAGTTTTAAGAAATGTAGACACTGCAGTGTAAAAAGAGAAGAAAGCTTGGACAAAAGCATGTTTAAGGTAATAGATTGTAATCTTGGGTTGTTGAAGTGAGGGACGGGTTGTAAAAATGTACAGATAATGAATGATACAAGTAAAATTGATGTGCTTGTTCTTACTTTTGCATAGGGGAAATAACTGGATTAAGGCCTTTGTGAAACAGGATGCAGAAACGATACGTAGTGATAGGAGAGGGGTTGATGCTCACCATCTGACCTCAGCACTTGGGTGGACTTGACAAGCATAAAGCATCTGTTTGTGTGTTCACAATGGATATTCATTTGATTATTGGAGTGGTATTTGCCTTTTGCACATGACAATGGTTCGCAATCAGTAAAGGACATATATAAAAGGCTTCACTTTTGGGGTTAACTCTGTTCTAAATTGTTTATTAGCTAAATTCAATTATTGACTCCTATATTCAAATGGGTTAGTAGCATCGGAAAATTATGAAGGAAAACCCCAAGGCCCTCAACAGCTGTTTTATTGATACAGAGTCTAGGGTACTTTCCAAAAACATTATTGAATATGTTCAAAGGTAGCACAGGACTCCACCAAGACTGTCTCATATCTTCCCTCCTTTTTGTAATTTTCATGGACAGGATATCAAATCACAGTTAAGGTCTTGACTGTCCAGTTTTTGGAATGTGATGTTACCTTTGCTTGCAGGTGATATCTTACTAGTCTTAGTTGACTGATCTCTAGCATGAATTGGAGTGACTCACTGATAAATATGAAGCTGATGGGATGAAAATTAGCACCTATATAATCAGAGGCCACGGTTTCATCCCAGAAGACTGGACTGCCCTCTAAGTCTTAAAAGGGAGTAGCTACCTCCAGTACAGGAATTTAAGCATCTTGGAGGTGTTTGCTGATGAATGAATATAGAGGAGACTGGGAGATATGAATAGATGTACTGATGGCAGTTCTACGTACATTTTACCAGACTGTGGTGATGGGCTAAGAGCTGTATCAGAAGATGGATGATTCTTTTAGCTCATTGTCTGTCTTTCTGTCCCCCTACCCACACATGTTCATCAGATTTAGTAGACACTGAAGAAATGATCTTACTGTTTCAAGCAGGAGAAATGAGATTCCTTTGCAGTGTATATGAGCTGCCTCTGCTAAAGCTAGGAGGAGGATCACAATCATTGGTTCACCATTTTGAGAGGAGTCCATTGAAGTGGCTGGGTGCCTTGTATGGGAGATCACCAGACACAGCCCACTGAGAGAAAGCCCTGTGACACACAAAGTTGTTATATTTCTTATCTTATGTTGGAAACCCTGGAAATTTGTGGATTTAAAATGGCTAACCATGGATCAGGCTTCATTTTTATTCCTGAACAATTCTACAAATTCAGTGTTAAATGTTATAAAATATGGTAGGCATAAGTCTCCCCTGGGTGATTAGTGAAGCATATAACCTCTGAGCACTGTGCATACTTCTTGTGTGAGCTGGGGAAAAATATTATATCTGAAGTTGTCACTCTTCATTCTGTCTTCACCTGTGGGTTTGGTTCCGATCCTTCGGAACCGAATTGGACATTTTATAGCTCACGGACTCCAAAAAAAACTCTGCAGGACATCTCTTACCCATAATGCTTAGGGAGATAACCCCAGATCTCATTTGCTGCTTTCAGCTTCAGATGTGGTTTCTCCATCACTCTTGAGCCTTACAGTTAAGTCATATTTTTTTACTTTAAAACTTCTTCCTTTTCCCTTCCAATTATTCATGCCTTGTTTTTTCATCTATTGCACGCCTTTTGTAGCCTTCAGACATTTTTTAGGCAAAATTAGTTCTTGTTCTAACTCTCTGTCTCTACTTCTGAGTACCGGTAGGTAGCTCTTGCATACTATTGCTGGTATCCCTTATCCCCACCGCCAAAATTCCATTTTCTGACCAGCACTCTCTATGCATATATTGTCTGGTTCCCTTGCACTTGCAAGAGGACTGTTCTATTTGCCACACACTCAGTCACCGAGCATTGGTAGATAGACAGAATAAACATATTCTGAAAGGCCTTCTTCCCTCCTCTTTTAAGGAGGCCGTATCTGGCTTGCTGGACAAGACCAAAGATAAATCTGGATATGCTTCTTCCTCCTCCTCCTCCTCTAGATCCTCTAAGGTAAAGAAACACTCTGCCTTGGTTCCAAGTACTTCCTCAGCACTGAGCCCAAAAAAGAAAGCATAAAAGCCAACTTGAAAATCCTCAACCCTGAAGCATACCATGGAACTGATACCTGCTTCCTCGGTTCTGATTCATTTGTCGGCTGCGGAACAATTGTCTTCTCCCTTTACTCCACTACCTAGGCCTCGGTATTCACCTTCAGTGGACCCCTTTGCTGACAGGCCACCATCTCAATTTTTAGATAGACGAAAGTCGCCCCCCCCCCCCAGTGGTCTCTGTCTGTTCTTCCAGGAGTCCGACAGAAGTTGATGTGGAGAGGTTGGTGATGATACTTTGGGCCCAAGACATGTTGGGCACTCCGTTGGTTCCTACTCCTTTGGGACAGGCACAAACACCTTCCACTTCCACTTCCAATCCCCTTCCTCTAACCTCTACAGGTACTTTAGAGTCCTTGGTTCCAAGCTTTCTGGAACTGACCATGTCTGGTCCAAAGTCTCTTTTTCTTTGGAACAGACAATTGCCCTGAGCATTTCGGTGGTGTCAGAACCCTCTCAGGGCCACAGCTTTGATGGTCATTTCCAAGTTGTTGGGGTCTGCTCCCAGTTTATCGGAGCCATTCTGGCATCTTGTGAATCAACACAGACGAGTTTGGGTCCGACTTCGGTCTCGAGGCGGAATTCATTGGGACAGGGAGAGGCATAGGCACTGAGGTCTTCCTTTTTTGGTGTGTCAGCCTTCGAGGCCATGAAGAGTTTATTGGCTACTTCCAGTACAAGGTCAGTTCTTTTCCTTCTTGGAGCTCCTGTCCCTGGCTGTTTCAGGCATGGAGCATCAACCAACTCTTCACAGAGTCAGCGGGTACTGCAACCTCAGGCTACTCAGCAGGGTACCCTTCTTCCAAAACCTCCCCAGATGTACCCCCCCTGAGGAGCTCCCTCAGAAGAAATAATCCAAGAGGAAACACCTAGACTCTCCAGAAGAGTCCATCACTGAAGACACGGATTTTGATGAGGGTGAAGGGCCCTCCAGATCACCTCCTGATGATGTCTCCTTTAGAGACATCTGGAAATACTTGAGCAGAGAGGTGGTTGGAAGTCCCTCAACCCTTCAACTGAGGAATCCATGAACCTGCAGGTTTTTAGTACATGCCCATCTACTTCTGGGGTATCTCCACCCACCGACAAGCTCATTGAAGTGATATCATTGGGTGTGGAAGGCCCCTGATGCCACCAAACCAATTCCCAAGAGACCAGACAAAATTATCACAACCCGAGTGGATAAGCCTTTTTGTATAAAGGGATTTCCTATAGATGCCATGATGGTAGCGGTGGCCACCAAAAAGGAATTATTTGAATAAAGTTCTTCTATCTATCCCCCCAACAAGGAGTCACAGGCGATGGATAGATTCAGAAAGTTTATGCTTCACTGACCTTTGACCATGGTCTTTGAACTGCCTGACAGATTTTATGAGATTGCAGAGAGATCTGATATAGGAGTTGTTGGATCCTCTCTCAGGAGCTGTTTTTGAAGAGGTACGGGATTCAGTAACCTCTCAGTTGGCTACCCTGATGTCCATTCCTGCCATGAGGCTCATTTCTCATGTAGCCGAAGGAACGACAGGAGCAGTGGATTCAGGCATTTCCATAAGGAGGCATGCCTGGATGCACTTGTGCGATTTCGCAGAACCCTTCATGTCTTTGTTTGTCAGTGCACCTTTTGACGGCTCTTCCCTTTTTGGCCCAGCTGTTAGAGAGACTTTAACCAGGTTGAGAAGGACGACATTTTTCCACTCCTCAGAGATCTTTCTGTAGGAACCAGTGAGGAACAGGCAAAATGTGGTTCAGGAAGTCCCAAGGGTCTTCCCAGACTATGCCTAATGAAGGTTCCCTCTGAGGCAGTGGGGGGAACAATAATGGAAGAATGCTGCCAACCCAGCAGAGGTGGCCCACAATATCAGGGTTTCTGGGATTCCTACTTCAGGAAACCCTTCCAGCACTTCTGAACGGAGGCCCGATTGTCCACCTCTGGAGGCAATTGGGGGTAGCTTATCCCTGTAGCTAAAAGCCTGACAAGAACTCACCTCTGATACTGGTGTGCAGAGAATCATTTCCAGAGGTTATATAATTCCCTTTTTCCCTTCCTCCTCTCTGTTCAAAAAGATTACTCTATGTTCCACCCAGTCAGGGGAAACAGGTAGCTATTGAAGTTCAAAAGCTGATAGAAAAAGAGTCATCCAGGAAGTCCCACCAGACCGAATAGGATCTGGATTTTACTCAAAATTCTTTTTAGTGACAAAAAAGACAGGGACTGGAGATCAGTTTTGGATCTCAACGAACTGAACAAATCTGAAAAACAAAATTCCGGATGGTCACGGTTCAGTCCATTCTTCCGTTTTTAGGAAGGAATGACTGGATGTGTTCTGTAGATCTTCAGGATGTGTACACCACATAAAGATGGACATACGTTCCAGAAAATTCCTTTGCTTCCGGCTGGGAACCAGTCATTTCCAATTCAGAGTTCTGCCCTTTGGTCTCACCCCAGCCCTCAGCGTGTTCACCAAATGTATGGCAGTAGTAGCAGCTTACTTAAGACTGCAAGAATTCCAGATGTTTCCATACTTAGACTACTACCAAGCAGCAACTGCTAACAGGAAAACAAAAAGTACTACAGTTATGCAACTCTTTAGTCATCACAGTCAACTGTGAAAAATCCTTGCTGGAACCATCACAAAACCTAACATTTATAGGAGCTTTGTTGGACACAACCGCCATTGCCTCACTTCCTCCATCTTGACTAGAAACTATCCAGACTCAAGTCCCGACTCTGTTACAAAGAAACAGTTCCAGCACGGCTAGTACTTAAGTATGAGGATCAATGGTGGCTGCCATAATCCTTGTTCCCCTAGCCAGGTTCCACATGAGAATTTTACAGTGGTTGCTTGAAGCACAATGGTCCATCCTTCAGCATCCCTTGTCAGTACCAATTTTAATCACCAACATATGTGAGAAAGATCTCCTGTTAAGGGTTAATTCGAAACAATTTTCACAGTTTGTTCCCATGGATCATCCGTTGCTTCACATAGACTTTGTAAAGCCTTTTTACAAGGTGCTCTCGTATTGACACCTCCTTACAAGGACCCTTCTCCTCCTTGGGAGCTTACCTTGATGCAGGAAGCCCTGATTCAACCCTCTTTCAAGTTGGCCTCTAGATGTGATCTAAAGTTTCTGTCTTTGAAAACTATCTTTTAGTAGCCCTTACCTCGGTCTGCGAATTTCAGAAATGCAGGCACTTTCGTCTAGACCTCCATATTTGACTTTCCACAAGGATAGAGTTTCTCTCAGCACCAGCCCATCCTTTCTACCTAAGGTAGTGTCAGAAACCAACCTTAATCAATGCATTAACCTTACGGTGTTTTTCCCAAATTATTCTAACAAGGGAGAGTACTCATTACATCTGTTAGATGTTCACAGGCAACTAAGATTCTACCTTGACAAGGACCAAGGACATCAGAACGTCTGATCAGGTGTTTGTTTCCTTTTCAAAAATTAAATTGGGACAACCTGTAAACAAAATAACCCTTGCTAAGTGGATTTCAGACTGACTTTATTTTATTTATAGGATGGGGGAGGGGGGTATTTCTTTACCTATATCTCCAAAAGCACCAGTGGTAGCTATGTCTGCTGTCTTCCAGTCGAGAGCTTCCATGGATAACATCTGTGCAGCTGCAGCTTGGGTGTCTCCACATACCTTTATTACTCATTACAAGTTAGACCTGGTATCTAGGGAAGAGCATCATTTGGTTCAGTGGTGCTCAGGAATATCCTTCCTTGAGTCCAACAAGGGTTCTGAGTACCTGAGGACTCCTTCCCACAGGTGATGACAGAATGAAGATTGACAGCTTCATATAAGAAGTTGTGTCTTACCATAACATTCCATCTGAGTTGTCCATCTTTATCTGTCATTAACTTCTCTCCCTTCTTCCACCTGCCTGATTTCCTGGAAGAATGGCAGTTCACCTGAGATGTTTTACTTTTGGAATATAATTCTACTACAGATATGATCACTTACATTTATTTTTACGTCTTCATTCACTTTTCAGCAAACTCGATTTGAGGTAATCTCCATAAGCATTATGGGTAAGGGAAGGGCTCGAGAGTTTTTTGAAGTCCATGAGCTATAGAAACAGCCGAGTCGGTTCAGAAGGATCGGAACCAAACCCACAGGTGATGACAGATGAAGATGGACAACTCAGATGGAATGTTATGGTAAGACGTAACTTCTTTATTCCCTTCCAGATGAAAATATTGAGTTAATGTTTCTAATGTTTGGAGGATTAAGGAGCTTTGAATATTAGCTGGTAATATCGGTCCCATTTTACGGTGTAATCAGATGGCTAAAGCTTACCATTGAGTCTGCAAGATGTCACTTTTAGGATGTGCTTGGTAACACTTATGCATCCTTCTCTAACTGCTTTCTTATTATGCAACGCTTTTCTATGACTTTTCCATTTGTCTTGTTTTACATTGCTGTGAGGGCATACTATTTTCCGAATAAATCCATTATGGTTTTTACTTGGATTGCAAGTGCCTTTTATTTCTTTTCATTACTGTAGATGCTGTTTTGCACATACACCAAAACATGCATCAAACTAACCCTTAGTAAATACATCCCATTGTGCTGTTTCACTGCATTGATGACGCAGCATTACAGAGGCGTATTCAGTGATTTAGCCTTCGTTATCCTTCACTTAGAGATTGTGGGACTAAGTTTCTACCATTGTTTCAGGCAACCTTAAAATTCAATGTAGTTTCCTTACCACCAACGTTGGGAGTTTCTAACATCCGTAGACAAAACTTTTACATTAATAGTGAAGATTAGAAAGCAGAACTGCAGAAGAGAAAATATTCCTCAGATATTCATCCTCCATAAAAATACCATCCAGTGTGTAGGAGGCAAGAGTCAGAAAGACAAACTAAGATAAAGTAAAATAAACTTCAGGATAAAAATTCCTAAATACTCATGAATTCCTCTTCTTACCTGCTAAACCATTTCTTCCCAAAAAGCTCTTTGTCTAATGAAGTAAGTACATTGCACTCCTCCCATTAGGCACGAATGTTCTTTTATTACCTTACAAACCAACATGATTATCAATGCATATCACATTAATTTTGTTACCAAATTCTGATCCTCTTTACTATTAGTAATATTGATACATTTATACTGATAATTTCCTGCCTTGATGATGTTCTGCAGTATGCACCTGTGTCACTTTTTAAAACATACTACACTTTATATTGTGTGATATTTCCTGTTAATTTAGTTTTAATTAAATTTAGTATTTTGTATATAATTCTTTAGACCTCGTTTAAACTTTGTTAGATTGCACTTTTTCATTGAACTTTTCTACATGGGCCTCCTGTGAAAATGGGCATTGTAACCAGTCAGACATTCCCTGTAAACAAAAGCAAATAAAAATAAATATATGACCTTTAAACTCCCTGTGCATCATCTGACACCCACAACTGTACCCTGGAGATATACATTGTATTCCTGTTTTCTTTTCAAGTGTAGTAAATGCAGTTATTTTAACTTGGCATGTATCTAAATATGACAGTAAGAAATGTGTTCTCATAAAAAGTATAAGGCATCCCTGCTAGCACGAATTACATACTTTCACTACAAAAGCACAGCCTGGCTGTGTGACCTAGAAGGATGGCTCGCTGGCCAGGGTTCGATTAGCAGCACTGGTGGAGGAGGAGACACTCTGGTAGGGAGAAGAGTGAGGAGGTATTGACCACTTTGTTGTGTCTCTGTACGGCTGTGGGTGCTTGGAGAATATACTGGGAAGTGCAGTTTCCCTGGAGGAGACTGAGAAAACTGTTTCCCGTGCTTCAGGTTTGGGTATGGTGCTGGAGATGCCCCTTGTAGAAATTATGGAAGACCAGCAAGGACAGCCCATTGCATGGCCCCTTTCCCTTATTTAGCTAAGCACAAAGAGATAGGACTAGAAAGAAAAAGATCTTGAAATGCCAAAGTTACTGTTTGTCATTTTTGCATTTAAGTTACCTGTAGCACATTACATTTAAGTTACCTGGCACTTGCTCACTAAAGTAATTATATAGGTCAGCACTAAAAAATTAAAAGCACTACACCCTCACAAACTCCCCTTGAGTACCTTGTTCTCCATTGGCCCTTTTTTTCAATTATAAAGGAATTCCCAATACTATTGTAGCATGTCCAAAGGTCAGTTGTCAATCTCCTCTCCGGTCCAGCTGGTGAATCTGGGAATCTTGAGGCAATGTTACAACTGCCTCATGTACACAAACAACCCTCTCCTCCTCCCAACAAATTCCAACACATGTGAGAGATGCAACCATATAGCCAAACTGGAGGCTAAGCTCTCTCAACTCAGTACTGGCATAACCAGTCAGGAGTAAAAGGAAACCACACTCACTACAATTCCAGTCTCACATAGACCTACCACGACAGCAAACCAAACACATAAACACACAAAACATACTGAGGTTCTAAATAAAATCTGCCTAAGCAGCAGAGACCTCCAAAGCAGACACCCAAGCAACCGCTACCCCAAAACAAAACACGTGCAACACATAGCTCACAAAGCCAGTGTGCCGAACAGTCGCAGCCCTTAAGGCTAAACAACACACCTGATACACTTGTAATAGGTGACTCTATCGTCAGACACACTGACGTCCCGCTCACCAGGCTGAACAAGGAGAAGCTCACGGTGAGCTGCCTGTCGGCGCTAGGATCCCACATAACACAAGCACTCAGGTCACTCCAAGGCAAGTACAAATATGACTCGGTCATTGTCCATGCTGGTGTGAATGACTTGAGACGTACCTCCCTGGACTACATGAAAAGAGACATAGAGGAGCTCTCTGAGCATGTAGCCCAGGCCGGTATGACCCTGACCTTGAGTAGCATCTTACCTTCACCAAGAATGATGCCCTTGGCAGAGATCAATTTCAAAAGCACTTTTCCATATTTTTTACTTTAAAACTTCTTCCTTTTCCCTTCCAATTATTCATGCCTTGTTTTCATCTATTGCACGCCTTTTGTAGCCTTCAGACATTTTTTAGGCAAAATTAGTTCTTGTTCTAACTCTCTGTCTCTACTTCTGAGTACCGGTAGGTAGCTCTTGCATACTATTGCTGGTATCCCTTATCCCCACCGCCAAAATTCCATTTTCTGACCAGCACTCTCTATGCATATATTGTCTGGTTCCCTTGCACTTGCAAGAGGACTGTTCTATTTGCCACACACTCAGTCACCGAGCATTGGTAGATAGACAGAATAAACATATTCTGAAAGGCCTTCTTCCCTCCTCTTTTAAGGAGGCCGTATCTGGCTTGCTGGACAAGACCAAAGATAAATCTGGATATGCTTCTTCCTCCTCCTCCTCCTCTAGATCCTCTAAGGTAAAGAAACACTCTGCCTTGGTTCCAAGTACTTCCTCAGCACTGAGCCCAAAAAAGAAAGCATAAAAGCCAACTTGAAAATCCTCAACCCTGAAGCATACCATGGAACTGATACCTGCTTCCTCGGTTCTGATTCATTTGTCGGCTGCGGAACAATTGTCTTCTCCCTTTACTCCACTACCTAGGCCTCGGTATTCACCTTCAGTGGACCCCTTTGCTGACAGGCCACCATCTCAATTTTAGATAGACGAAAGTCGCCCCCCCCCCCCAGTGGTCTCTGTCTGTTCTTCCAGGAGTCCGACAGAAGTTGATGTGGAGAGGTTGGTGATGATACTTTGGGCCCAAGACATGTTGGGCACTCCGTTGGTTCCTACTCCTTTGGGACAGGCACAAACACCTTCCACTTCCACTTCCAATCCCCTTCCTCTAACCTCTACAGGTACTTTAGAGTCCTTGGTTCCAAGCTTTCTGGAACTGACCATGTCTGGTCCAAAGTCTCTTTTCTTTGGAACAGACAATTGCCCTGAGCATTTCGGTGGTGTCAGAACCCTCTCAGGGCCACAGCTTTGATGGTCATTTCCAAGTTGTTGGGGTCTGCTCCCAGTTTATCGGAGCCATTCTGGCATCTTGTGAATCAACACAGGCGAGTTTGGGTCCGACTTCGGTCTCGAGGCGGAATTCATTGGGACAGGGAGAGGCATAGGCACTGAGGTCTTCCTTTTTTGGTGTGTCAGCCTTCGAGGCCATGAAGAGTTTATTGGCTACTTCCAGTACAAGGTCAGTTCTTTTCCTTCTTGGAGCTCCTGTCCCTGGCTGTTTCAGGCATGGAGCATCAACCAACTCTTCACAGAGTCAGCGGGTACTGCAACCTCAGGCTACTCAGCAGGGTACCCTTCTTCCAAAACCTCCCCAGATGTACCCCCCCTGAGGAGCTCCCTCAGAAGAAATAATCCAAGAGGAAACACCTAGACTCTCCAGAAGAGTCCATCACTGAAGACACGGATTTTGATGAGGGTGAAGGGCCCTCCAGATCACCTCCTGATGATGTCTCCTTTAGAGACATCTGGAAATACTTGAGCAGAGAGGTGGTTGGAAGTCCCTCAACCCTTCAACTGAGGAATCCATGAACCTGCAGGTTTTTAGTACATGCCCATCTACTTCTGGGGTATCTCCACCCACCGACAAGCTCATTGAAGTGATATCATTGGGTGTGGAAGGCCCCTGATGCCACCAAACCAATTCCCAAGAGACCAGACAAAATTATCACAACCCGAGTGGATAAGCCTTTTGTATAAAGGATTTCCTATAGATGCCATGATGGTAGCGGTGGCCACCAAAAAGGAATTATTTGAATAAAGTTCTTCTATCTATCCCCCCAACAAGGAGTCACAGGCGATGGATAGATTCAGAAAGTTTATGCTTCACTGACCTTTGACCATGGTCTTTGAACTGCCTGACAGATTTTATGAGATTGCAGAGAGATCTGATATAGGAGTTGTTGGATCCTCTCTCAGGAGCTGTTTTGAAGAGGCACGGATTCAGTAACCTCTCAGTTGGCTACCCTGATGTCCATTCCTGCCATGAGGCTCATTTCTCATGTAGCCGAAGGAACGACAGGAGCAGTGGATTCAGGCATTTCCATAAGGAGGCATGCCTGGATGCACTTGTGCGATTTCGCAGAACCCTTCATGTCTTTGTTTGTCAGTGCACCTTTTGACGGCTCTTCCCTTTTTGGCCCAGCTGTTAGAGACTTTAACCAGGTTGAGAAGGACGACATTTTTCCACTCCTCAGAGATCCTTCTGTAGGAACCAGTGAGGAACAGGCAAAATGTGGTTCAGGAAGTCCCAAGGGTCTTCCCAGACTATGCCTAATGAAGGTTCCCTCTGAGGCAGTGGGGGGAACAATAATGGAAGAATGCTGCCAACCCAGCAGAGGTGGCCCACAATATCAGGGTTTCTGGGATTCCTACTTCAGGAAACCCTTCCAGCACTTCTGAACGGAGGCCCGATTGTCCACCTCTGGAGGCAATTGGGGGTAGCTTATCCCTGTAGCTAAAAGCCTGACAAGAACTCACCTCTGATACTGGTGTGCAGAGAATCATTTCCAGAGGTTATATAATTCCCTTTTTCCCTTCCTCCTCTCTGTTCAAAAAGATTACTCTATGTTCCACCCAGTCAGGGGAAACAGGTAGCTATTGAAGTTCAAAAGCTGATAGAAAAAGAGTCATCCAGGAAGTCCCACCAGACCGAATAGGATCTGGATTTTACTCAAAATTCTTTTTAGTGACAAAAAAGACAGGGACTGGAGATCAGTTTTGGATCTCAACGAACTGAACAAATCTGAAAAACAAAATTCCGGATGGTCACGGTTCAGTCCATTCTTCCGTTTTTAGGAAGGAATGACTGGATGTGTTCTGTAGATCTTCAGGATGTGTACACCACATAAAGATGGACATACGTTCCAGAAAATTCCTTTGCTTCCGGCTGGGAACCAGTCATTTCCAATTCAGAGTTCTGCCCTTTGGTCTCACCCCAGCCCTCAGCGTGTTCACCAAATGTATGGCAGTAGTAGCAGCTTACTTAAGACTGCAAGAATTCCAGATGTTTCCATACTTAGACTACTACCAAGCAGCAGCTGCTAACAGGAAAACAAAAAGTACTACAGTTATGCAACTCTTTAGTCATCACAGTCAACTGTGAAAAATCCTTGCTGGAACCATCACAAAACCTAACATTTATAGGAGCTTTGTTGGACACAACCGCCATTGCCTCACTTCCTCCATCTTGACTAGAAACTATCCAGACTCAAGTCCCGACTCTGTTACAAAGAAACAGTTCCAGCACGGCTAGTACTTAAGTATGAGGATCAATGGTGGCTGCCATAATCCTTGTTCCCCTAGCCAGGTTCCACATGAGAATTTTACAGTGGTTGCTTGAAGCACAATGGTCCATCCTTCAGCATCCCTTGTCAGTACCAATTTTAATCACCAACATATGTGAGAAAGATCTCCTGTTAAGGGTTAATTCGAAACAATTTTCACAGTTTGTTCCCATGGATCATCCGTTGCTTCACATAGACTTTGTAAAGCCTTTTTACAAGGTGCTCTCGTATTGACACCTCCTTACAAGGACCCTTCTCCTCCTTGGGAGCTTACCTTGATGCAGGAAGCTCTGATTCAACCCTCTTTCAAGTTGGCCTCTAGATGTGATCTAAAGTTTCTGTCTTTGAAAACTATCTTTTTAGTAGCCCTTACCTCGGTCTGCGAATTTCAGAAATGCAGGCACTTTCGTCTAGACCTCCATATTTGACTTTCCACAAGGATAGAGTTTCTCTCAGCACCAGCCCATCCTTTCTACCTAAGGTAGTGTCAGAAACCAACCTTAATCAATGCATTAACCTTACGGTGTTTTTCCCAAATTATTCTAACAAGGGAGAGTACTCATTACATCTGTTAGATGTTCACAGGCAACTAAGATTCTACCTTGACAAGGACCAAGGACATCAGAACGTCTGATCAGGTGTTTGTTTCCTTTTCAAAAATTAAATTGGGACAACCTGTAAACAAAATAGCCCTTGCTAAGTGGATTTCAGACTGACTTTATTTTATTTATAGGATGGGGGGGGGGTATTTCTTTACCTATATCTCCAAAAGCACCAGTGGTAGCTATGTCTGCTGTCTTCCAGTCGAGAGCTTCCATGGATAACATCTGTGCAGCTGCAGCTTGGGTGTCTCCACATACCTTTATTACTCATTACAAGTTAGACCTGGTATCTAGGGAAGAGCATCATTTGGTTCAGTGGTGCTCAGGAATATCCTTCCTTGAGTCCAACAAGGGTTTTGAGTACCTGAGGACTCCTTCCCACAGGTGATGACAGAATGAAGATTGACAGCTTCATATAAGAAGTTGTGTCTTACCATAACATTCCATCTGAGTTGTCCATCTTTATCTGTCATTAACTTCTCTCCCTTCTTCCACCTGCCTGATTTCCTGGAAGAATGGCAGTTCACCTGAGATGTTTTACTTTTGGAATATAATTCTACTACAGATATGATCACTTACATTTATTTTTACGTCTTCATTCACTTTTCAGCAAACTCGATTTGAGGTAATCTCCATAAGCATTATGGGTAAGGGAAGGGCTCGAGAGTTTTTTGAAGTCCATGAGCTATAGAAACAGCCGAGTCGGTTCAGAAGGATCGGAACCAAACCCACAGGTGATGACAGATGAAGATGGACAACTCAGATGGAATGTTATGGTAAGACGTAACTTCTTTATTCCCTTCCAGATGAAAATATTGAGTTAATGTTTCTAATGTTTGGAGGATTAAGGAGCTTTGAATATTAGCTGGTAATATCGGTCCCATTTTACGGTGTAATCAGATGGCTAAAGCTTACCATTGAGTCTGCAAGATGTCACTTTTAGGATGTGCTTGGTAACACTTATGCATCCTTCTCTAACTGCTTTCTTATTATGCAACGCTTTTCTATGACTTTTCCATTTGTCTTGTTTTACATTGCTGTGAGGGCATACTATTTTCCGAATAAATCCATTATGGTTTTTACTTGGATTGCAAGTGCCTTTTATTTCTTTTCATTACTGTAGATGCTGTTTTGCACATACACCAAAACATGCATCAAACTAACCCTTAGTAAATACATCCCATTGTGCTGTTTCACTGCATTGATGACGTACAGCATTACAGAGGCGTATTCAGTGATTTAGCCTTCGTTATCCTTCACTTAGAGATTGTGGGACTAAGTTTCTACCATTGTTTCAGGCAACCTTAAAATTCAATGTAGTTTCCTTACCACCAACGTTGGGAGTTTCTAACATCCGTAGACAAAACTTTTACATTAATAGTGAAGATTAGAAAGCAGAACTGCAGAAGAGAAAATATTCCTCAGATATTCATCCTCCATAAAAATACCATCCAGTGTGTAGGAGGCAAGAGTCAGAAAGACAAACTAAGATAAAGTAAAATAAACTTCAGGATAAAAATTCCTAAATACTCATGAATTCCTCTTCTTACCTGCTAAACCATTTCTTCCCAAAAAGCTCTTTGTCTAATGAAGTAAGTACATTGCACTCCTCCCATTAGGCACGAATGTTCTTTATTACCTTACAAACCAACATGATTATCAATGCATATCACATTAATTTTGTTACCAAATTCTGATCCTCTTTACTATTAGTAATATTGATACATTTATACTGATAATTTCCTGCCTTGATGATGTTCTGCAGTATGCACCTGTGTCACTTTTAAAACATACTACACTTTATATTGTGTGATATTTCCTGTTAATTTAGTTTTAATTAAATTTAGTATTTTGTATATAATTCTTTAGACCTCGTTTAAACTTTGTTAGATTGCACTTTTTCATTGAACTTTTCTACATGGGCCTCCTGTGAAAATGGGCATTGTAACCAGTCAGACATTCCCTGTAAACAAAAGCAAATAAAAATAAATATATGACCTTTAAACTCCCTGTGCATCATCTGACACCCACAACTGTACCCTGGAGATATACATTGTATTCCTGTTTTCTTTTCAAGTGTAGTAAATGCAGTTATTTTAACTTGGCATGTATCTAAATATGACAGTAAGAAATGTGTTCTCATAAAAAGTATAAGGCATCCCTGCTAGCACGAATTACATACTTTCACTACAAAAGCACAGCCTGGCTGTGTGACCTAGAAGGATGGCTCGCTGGCCAGGGTTCGATTAGCAGCACTGGTGGAGGAGGAGACACTCTGGTAGGGAGAAGAGTGAGGAGGTATTGACCACTTTGTTGTGTCTCTGTACGGCTGTGGGTGCTTGGAGAATATACTGGGAAGTGCAGTTTCCCTGGAGGAGACTGAGAAAACTGTTTCCCGTGCTTCAGGTTTGGGTATGGTGCTGGAGATGCCCCTTGTAGAAATTATGGAAGACCAGCAAGGACAGCCCATTGCATGGCCCCTTTCCCTTATTTAGCTAAGCACAAAGAGATAGGACTAGAAAGAAAAAGATCTTGAAATGCCAAAGTTACTGTTTGTCATTTTTGCATTTAAGTTACCTGTAGCACATTACATTTAAGTTACCTGGCACTTGCTCACTAAAGTAATTATATAGGTCAGCACTAAAAAATTAAAAGCACTACACCCTCACAAACTCCCCTTGAGTACCTTGTTCCCCATTGGCCCTTTTTTTTCAATTATAAAGGAATTCCCAATACTATTGTAGCATGTCCAAAGGTCAGTTGTCAATCTCCTCTCCGGTCCAGCTGGTGAATCTGGGAATCTTGAGGCAATGTTACAACTGCCTCATGTACACAAACAACCCTCTCCTCCTCCCAACAAATTCCAACACATGTGAGAGATGCAACCATATAGCCAAACTGGAGGCTAAGCTCTCTCAACTCAGTACTGGCATAACCAGTCAGGAGTAAAAGGAAACCACACTCACTACAATTCCAGTCTCACATAGACCTACCACGACAGCAAACCAAACACATAAACACACAAAAACATACTCGGAGGCTCTAAATAAAAATCTGCCTAAGCAGCAGAGACCTCCAAAGCAGACACCCAAGCAACCGCTACCCCAAAACAAAACACGTGCAACACATAGCTCACAAAGCCAGTGTGCCGAACAGTCGCAGCCCTTAAGGCTAAACAACACACCTGATACACTTGTAATAGGTGACTCTATCGTCAGACACACTGACGTCCCGCTCACCAGGCTGAACAAGGAGAAGCTCACGGTGAGCTGCCTGTCGGGCGCTAGGATCCGCCACATAACACAAGCACTCAGGTCACTCCAAGGCAAGTACAAATATGACTCGGTCATTGTCCATGCTGGTGTGAATGACTTGAGACGTACCTCCCTGGACTACATGAAAAGAGACATAGAGGAGCTCTCTGAGCATGTAGCCCAGGCCGGTATGACCCTGACCTTGAGTAGCATCTTACCTTCACCAAGAATGATGCCACAATATGAAGACAAGATGATCAATTTCAACAATTGGCTTAAGTATTGGTGTCATTCAAAGGGGATCCAATGCCTGTCAGCCTGGGATGACATGCTCGACAAGCCATGATGCTTCGCTAGGGACGGCTTGCATCTATCACGCCTGGGCTTTCGGATATTGGCAAAGGCTCTTGCTACCCCCATAGTGCCTTTTTTAGGCAAGGCTCAAAAGACAAACCCACCTCCATAGGTATCACAAGGCATAAGAAACTAAGAGTAATGCTACTCAATGCCAGAAGTCTAAACCTTAAGATGCATGCACTCGAAACTCTCCTTAGCATGGAGAACATCGATATCTGCAGTAACAGAAACCTGGTTCAAGGCTCCCGAGAGCACCCCAGCACTACCAGGTTATACCTCATACCATGCTTTTTGGCCCCAAAACTTGGACCGAACCACAAAAGGAGGGGGAGTATCAATATTCGTCAAAGATACCCACACCTCCAGGTTGGTGGCACAGCATGAAGCATCAGAGACTATTCATGTGCAACTAACAGTGGGTAAAACTGCCTTCCAGTTTATAGCCTGCTATAGACCACCCTCCCAAACCCAGGAACTCCACTCTGCCTTCCTGAGAACACTGGAAAATATGAAGGTCTCTCCAAACACCATTATATTGGGCGACTTCAACTACCCAAACATAGACTGGGAGCATTACTCTAGCTCCAACACCCTAGCCCAAAGGTTCCTAGAATTTATAAACTCAAATGCTATGGAACAACTTGTTACCACTCCCACAAGAGGGGAAAACATACTGGACCGGATCATCACCAACATGAGGACTCTATGCTCCAGACCAGAAGTGTATCCCTCACTGGTAAGATCAGACCATAAACTAATCTCACTGGATATTCACATCCCGACCCCACCCCCTGCCCAGAAAACCACAGTGAAAATCTTCTCTGAAGCAAATTTCACACTCCTCAAAACTGAGGTGGAATCTTTCAAAGCCCCCGGGCCTGTGGAAAATACGGCCCAGACCGCAGAATCCTTTATAAACGCATTCTATGAACACCTTCAGGAATGCATGGATCATGCAATCCCAAATAAAACCAAGACCCAATCCTCCAAAGACAGACATCCTGTCTGGTGGACCCCAGCCATAAACAAACTATACAATAGAAGGAGGTAGCTACTACATGATAGAGCAAAATCCCAAAAAGGGAAGGCATCTCTGATCAGTAGTAGTAAAAAACTACGGGCACTCATAAAATCGTCAAAGGCCAGCTTCGAGAGAAAAATTGCACAGGACACTAAGGATAATCACAAGGCTTTCTTTAGTTTTGTTAGGAACCTGGGTGGGAATTCCCAGATATACTCAGAATTAGTCCAAAATGACAAAAAATACACCGAACCCACAGACATTGCCAACATCCTAGCTGACAGGTTCAGCGCAAACTTCTCACCCCCCTCCCTCCACCAGAAGGGCAAATATCTATCCCAGCAGAGTGCTGCCCCCCTGACATCTCAGATGCTCAGGTAAGAGCTGCCCTCTCCAAAGCAAAAAACACAGCATCAATGGGACCAGACGGTGTCCCGGGCTGCGTCCTACATGAACTCCAAGAAGAGCTAAACCCAAACATAAAACTACTGTTCAATCTCAGCCTTACTACAGGATATGTACCCAAAGAGTGGCGTACAGCACTGGTGGTCCCTCTCCACAAAGGTGGTGCCTCAACGGATCCTGGAAACTATCGCCCCATAAGCCTGACTAGCTTGGTCTGCAAAGCTATGGAAAGGATCATCATGGACCTTATAAATAAAGATATTGGGGACCTACAGACACTGGATCCTACCCAGTTCGGCTTTGTTAAGGGCAGATCCTGCCTCTTAAACCTGGTCAATTTCTTTGAAACAGTCACCAAGGCCATTGACGAGGGAAAGGTGGTCCACACAGCCTACCTGGACCTCGCAAAAGCCTTAGATACAATACCCCACTCAGGCATTATAGATAAGCTCACCAGCTTAAATATAAACCCCTATGTCACTAGATGGGTTGCAAACTGGCTCAAGGACAGAACCCACATGGTTAGAATTGCTGGAGCCATGTCAGACTCCAAACCAGTTACAAGTGGCGTCCCACAAGGGTCAGTCCTGGGACCTCTCTTGTTCGGTATATATTTCTCAGAGGTACAGGCCAACATGGAAGGACTGTGGCTGACCAAGTTCGCAGATGACTGCAAATTGGGCTCCATAATCGACTTTCCAACCGACACAAGCGTCCTCCAAAAGGGCCTCATAGAAACAGACAACTGGTGCCAGAGCCATGGCCTCAAGCTAAACACCAAAAAGTGTATAGTCATCCCCTTTGGCAAAAACAAAGTGCCCACAAATTACCACATAAGTGGTAATCCATTAAGTATGGAAGAAGTAATTAGGGACCTGGGGACCCAAGTTGATAGCAATCTCTCATTTGAAAACCACGTGGCCAAAGTGGTTAGAAAAACATTTTATATAGCCCACCTAATCATGAAGGGATTCGCATCTAGATCAGGGGAGGTCATCGTGCCTCTTTACTCATCCCTCATCAGGCCCATAATTGAGTACAGTGCCCCTTTTGGGATGTACCTTACCAGACACCTGCAGCAACTGGAAAGACCCCAAAGTACCTCACCAAGAGGATCAAAGGGCTCAAACAGATGCCATATGCTGCCCGGTTAAAGAAACTCCAGCTCTACTCAGTGGCATACCGCCTGTTCAGAGGCGATCTGTGCCTGACTTATAAAGCCATGTCCAACCCGGAATTAATGGACATGCTGCACCTCAGAAAATCCAAATCCCATCGAGCTACGCGCTCGAGAGACTTGAACCTCAGCACTGAAATAAATAGGACATGCTGGAGGGACAGATTCATAACCCAGAGGCTCCCTTCACTATGGAATAAAATCCCAGTCCAGGTTAGGCGGAGTCCCTCATTGACTCCCTTCAAGAGGAATCTTGATGAATGGATGGGAGATCGTAGGTTTACCCCGGGTATCACTTCTGTGTCACTGTTGGACAGAGGCACAGTATACTAACCTCAAAAAAGGGCATAGCAAAATTAATTTAAAATGGGTGGCGAAAGCCAAACACACTCTGTCTAGGCTTATAAATGCCCTAGGGCAGATAGCCTAGTATGAACCTATGAACCTATGAATTGATGGCCCATCCTGATTGACCCTTGCCCTGGTGATAGGGAACAAATAAGCTGATTGACTGGGAGGGTCTGATAATTGACAGATGGAGGGCAAAAAGTGCAAAAACAACAACAATGTTGTAATAGTCTGGCCTCACAGTGTTAGATATGTATACAGAAAGCTACAGCTTCCAAAACAAGTAATTGTCATACTAGAGTGCATATTATGCCCTGCAATGTACCAAAGTAGGTCGACAAATTGAAATTGACTGAAGCATTGTGATGTTTAATAACCCTGTGAAAAAATTAAAAGTAACTGAAACTGTCAGGCAGGACTGTTCTTTCCAGACTAGTTTAAACCAATGTGAAGGCATATGCCAGCATTTTCCTACTGGATATAGTTGAAAAAGACTCCTGCAGCTGAGTTTTTTCTTTTGCCCAGTGAAAGTAGAACACATTTCCATAGGTAGTATGTGCAGGTTTATCCTCACATGGCCTCCTTTGGGTCTTAAAGAAAATTTTGTCATGTTGCTTACCACTTCTGCAGCTGTCAGAATTTTAAAGTTAGTAGTCCCAGTGTGTTCAACATCTGGCAGCTACTACTTGTTTGTAGCTCATGCAAACAAACATCTTTGCCTTGTTTAGTTCTAGGGAAAGGTCTAGATGGAGAGCTGTTTGACTTCACATGTCAACTTGAATTGAATATGTGCTAGTTCATCTCTTTTCATTTCCTGACATCTGCTGGAGGAAGTAGTCCCTATATTTGTGGACACAAATATTTCTTTTCAAACTGTAACTTTAACCTATCCAGGAATAAAAACCATGAGAAGATCCTCACATTTTACAGTGTAATCCTAAATGTAGGGTGTTCTTTGTGATGTTTCAATAAGGTGAGTGAAAAGACTTGATGGGTCTCCATTTTGCTGTTTTATTTATCCTTTGTTGACCAGGTTAGTCCCAACAGACTAGTGGTTTATTTTCAGGGGAGACCCAAGGTGCTATTTATATTACTAGGGGAAATTTTGTCAGGGCATCAGGGAACATCTGCCACTCTTTTCAGTAGGTGCCATGGGATCTTTTTCATCCACCTGACCTAAGGCCTCAGTTTAACATACCAACTGAAGGATGACACCGTCAAGAGTGCAGCACCCACTTATACTGCACTACATTGTCAGCTATCGATCTACCTAGTGTGGAATTAGAACCCACAGCCTTTTGTACCAAAGGCAAGTGTGCTACCTGTTGCACCACTGACACTGCCTGTAATCTAAGATAATTTCCTGATCCAAGTTTGACGACCCTCTGCATTGGTAACTGCTATTTTGTCTTCTAATATTAAATGTCTGTATACATTTCTGATTTCTGTTTAGCTGCAGCAGTCTTGAGTGAGCATCTCTGGCTCCTGCATGTTGTGATCTCATGCACTGAATTAGGGAATGCCCAGCTTATGCATTTTACTGCGGTGGTGGTGCTGCGCCAGCATTGTCACCTCACAGTTAGACGGTGCCCGTTCGATTCTCAGAGCGTCTTCTGTGTGGCAACATGGGTGAATGGGCATTCGTTCATTGAAGGTTGTGCATTAGGCCCGGCAAGCCAGTATGTAAAAATCTACTGCCAATCATTACCAGATCGGAGTTCTGCTGTGACGACCCCTAACCGGGAAAAGCCGAAAGACACAACAACAGCTCATGCATTTTCCAGCTCTTTCCTGTCTGTTCAGCATGTTATATCTCTAGCCTACCATACGTTATAAGTAAGTTATGATATTCAAGTCTAAAGCACACAGACCTTCAATGATGTTCATCGTGCATACAGCTGCAGTCATAACAGATGGGTTCTCCTGCCGTCAGGTGGGTCCTCGGTCGGCCGAATTCCAAAGTCTAGGTCCGGCGTCGGTTGTCGTCGCTTCTTCCCTGACGTCAGTGAGACAGGGGTATAAAGGAACCAGCCGACGCCATTTTCCCCAGTCTTTCTTTCCGCACGGTGCCCGAAGCAGAAGCAGTTCGCAAGTGCCGGTCGGCCAGCTCCTGAAATTACGAAAAATTTTGAAACTGAAGTCTTCTTGAAAGCTAAGTACCCCGTTGGGGAAACTTTTCTTGCCTCAGACCGATGTCAGACAAAGTTAACAATTGTATTTCATGTGGGAAGCAAATACCGCATAAGGATTTCCATTCCCTCTGTATACCTTGTTTAGGCCCAGACCACGACGTCTCGGTCTGTCGCTTTTGTGCTACATTCAATAAACGCACTATTAAGCGTCGGGCGGAGTTCGCCCAGCATTATTTTGGGAAAACATTTAACTATATTATGTCGTCGGATTCTCCGACTCCAGTTTTGTCTAAAAAACGCAAAGATAAGGACCGACACATGAGGTCCGTGGCCTCTACCGACACCACGCCAAAGCCGACTACACGTGGCCCGGTTTTCAGCGAGGCGCCTACGCAGCCCCTGACTACCGACGACACTTCATTGGCGGTGTCTCCTGTGCCCGAAGTCGCAGGCTCCTCGGCCCACACCCCGACTACAGATACCGAAGCCACTCTTGGTGTTGATCCTCACAATGTGGACAGGTCTACCTCCACTCAAGGTGTCTTCAGACCTTCCTCTTCTTTTTCCATCAAGGCTTTCACTAAGTCTAAAACAGCCATGCACTCTAAGAGACAAGCTACACAGGGCCCATCTCCAGGCCCCATGCCTAAAAAACAGATGCTTAAAATGGCTGAGGATTTTATTACTCTTATCAGGGGTTCTCAACCCCCACCAGACAAAAGGCCCAGAGTGGAGGAAGAATCCCCCTCCTCTGATCAGGGCTCCATTATTTCAGAGCACTCTGATGATCAGGAACATTCTTACTCCCCTTTTGAAGACTCTGATGCAGAGGAGTCCATTCCTTCTGTATCCCCCCCAGAGGATTACTCATTCAGGGAAACTTTGCATACCTTAAGGGAGCACTTCCACTGGGAAGGCCAGGATTATTCAGATTCCAAGAAAAGGCTTAGGGAATTTCTCTTGCTACGTCAGCACAGGCCTCTGGCTATACCTCCTGTCTTGGACATCCTAGATGATGTTTACTCGGAGGCCTGCCTTAACCCGGATTCTCTGCCTCCAGCCCCAGTCAAGCCTGACAGGTACTACAGGGTTCCTGACTCACACCAATTTCTATACAAAAGCCATGCTGCTGACCCAGAAACCATCTCACAGGGCCCCAAGGGAATTAAGGCCTCCACTGCTAAAATCCATTACCTTCCGAGAGAGATTCCAGATCCTTAGAAAGGTGGGGAAAAAAGGTATATACCTCGGCTACCTTAACCATGAGGGCCTTAAGCTGTCAGTTCCATATGCTAAAATACCAACAGTTTTGGTTATCACAATTGAAAAGTAAAATGTCACAACCTGAACAACCAGACTTGAAGGAGTTGCAGGATTTGATGCATAGTGCAGAACAAGTGGGTAAGCATACCTTACAATGTGGTTTTGATGCTCTAGAGGCCTCATGTAGAGCTGCTGTTACAGGATCAGTCATACGTAGACATGCCTGGCTCAAGGAACAAACCTTGCCTGATCATGTCAAAGCTAAATTACTAGATGCCCCTCTACAAAAGGATGTATTATTTGGTGCTAATGCTGAGGAGGTATTAAGGAAAATGGAGGAAAAAGCTAAATCAATGCAAACTGTGAAGGATTTTCTACAGGTACAACCCCCATGTTTCAGTAGAAATTGGCCTTCCAAAAATTGGTCCTTTCCAGCCATGGACAGACCCCAAAGAGGTAGATATAGGCACCCGAGGGGCAGAGGACAATCCCAAGGATCGTTTAGAGGCAGACAATGGCAAGCTCCTACACAAAGAGGTGGTGAGGATAACTCGCAATCATTCAGAAAGCAAACCCAATGACTTTCCCCTTTGCATGCCAAGCAAGACTCAAATGGCAGCCCCCTTAGGAGGAAAACTGGCATTATTTTCAAAAAATTGGCATATTGTCACAAAAGACAAATGGATCCTGGACATTATAAACAGAGGCTACAGATTCCATTTTCACACCCTTCCAAAAATGAGAGGCATGCCGAACCTGCCACACAATCAAAGGGCAGAGGCACAAAAGCAAATTACAGATCTCATAGACATGAAAGCGATTCAAGAGGTACCTACATCGAACAAGGTCAAGGTTTTTATTCCAGACTATTCCTGGTACCAAGGAAGGGAAAAGATTGGAGACCTATTTTGGACCTATCCATCCTAAACACATTTCTACTGTACCAAAATTCAAGATGCTCACTCTACAGCAGCTTCTTCCCATGCTGGGCAAGGAGTCTTGGCTGGTAACATTGGACCTCAAGGAGGCATACCTGCATGTCCCAATCAGACAAAATTGCAGAAGATACCTCAGATTTCTTGCAGGTTCAACCCATTATCAATTCTCTGCATTGCCCTTTGGCTTATCTACTGCACCCAGAGTATTCACGAAATGCCTGGCATCAGTAATTGCCTACTGCAGACTTCAAGGGATACAAATATACCCCTATTTGGACGACTGCCTGATCCAAGCGGACAGCAAGCACATTCTCCTGAAACATCTGGCTTATGTAATAATGTTGTTGAACTCTCTGGGATACACAGTCAACAAAAAGAAATCAAGGCTAATACCCTCTCGGAAGATTATTTTCCTGGGTGCCAACTTGGACACAAACACCCAGATGGCCTACCTCACGCCAGAGAAGCAGGGGCAACTAACTCAATACTTCAGAGCACTAGCAAATTGCACCAGGCTGACTGCAAGGAAAATCCTGCAGGCTCTGGGATTCATGGCATCTTGCATCTTACTAATCCCATGTGCAAAGCTGCATATGAGGAAACTTCAATGGTACCTGAAAAACCTATGGTCTCAACACAGCCACAGTTTGGAAACAATAATACCACTAATTTCATGTCTACAAAAGGAATTTCTGTGGTGGGCTCAAGCATGCCAAACAAACACAGGTCTTCCATTCAGCAAGCCTCAAGCAAATCAAGTCATCACAACAGACGCCTCGGACTACGCCTGGGGGGGCGCACATGACAGATCGGTGCATTCAGGGCAAATGGTCCCAAAAAGAAAAGCACCTTCACATCAATCAAAAGGAAATGCTAGCAGTAATAAATGCTGTTATAGCTTTCAATGATGATGAGTAGTATAATGAAGTGGTTAAAACACTACCTTGGAGAGAGTACTGTTTTTGCAGTCAATAAAATGTAAAAAAAAAAAGGGGGGGACGGGGTGGAATTAGGGAAAAGGATACTATGGCTGGCCATTTGGAATGTTAATGTATATAAAAGAAATGACAGAGCTTATGGGTTTTGGTAACGTAGTTGGTATCGCTTAATAAATATTTTTTACTTCAAAGCAATATAGAGTCCCTGGTGTTTGGATATAAGGTTTACATCACTTGGATACAAGCGCAAAGAAAGGAAATTTTGTCAGGTACATTTGCTATACTTGGTCTGTTTTTCTGCAGCTATTCCAGGCCTTTTGGTTTCTACAGTTATTGAGTTTGTTAGTGGCCAAGTACCATTTGGAGAATGGAAGCAGGTGTACTTTGCATCTTTTAAGTGATGTTTTTAAATTCAAATTTGAATTCTGTGTGTGACTGAGTACTTTTTAGGGTTGTGGAAGAAATTCCTAAGTTTTTAGGACACTGTAAGAGAAGCAGTGGTTTGCCATATGTAGTTTTATCCATAGAGTTTGATGTGAGGGCTCCGGGGTAGGACTGATCTAAATAGCTCAGTCTGAGTGATGGGTGGCAGATTGGAAAGGGGAAGGACTCCAGATTTAACAGTTTGAAAACAAAGGAGTCCAGCAGTAGACAGGGATTTTAATTTACACATAGCCATTTTGTTTTGGCTAGAGTAAGGCAGTACTGTACAAATATGGTTGTCCTCAACATGGACAAAGGAAATCTGACTAGTGCGGTCTGCATCAGCCTCACTAAAGCAACTACTCTTAGTTTACAAACGTAATAAAGCAGCTGGACAGAGCCGCTAGTCCCGCTCAGTTGTCAAAACATCGATTACCCTACCCGTAAACATTAGATCCTACCCCAACCTCTTGGCTTTTAAACAAACAGTAAAATAATTCTTCAAGTCATATATGTGTCCCTGTTCAAAGCCCTGTTCAAAGCCTGGTTAAAAGTACTAGCTACTAGAACCTTATCCTGCTGTATCTACCACCTTTGTTTAACTTTCCTTCCTAACTGCCTACCTTTTCTCTGCTGTGTTTTCTATCTTACTTTCAAATTCATAAAGTCTCTTTCTCATCCTAGCTACCTCTCCTCTTCTCAGCCAGCACATTCTCAAACTATTTACTCTTCTATTATATTATTGATACTACTGACAAATTACTGTTTTACTCATACTCCTTTATTTACATCTACTGAAACCAGTTCTTACTGTATGTCCAACGACCTTGCAATTTATGCTTCTGCTGTATCTGTGTATATTTCTGTTATTTGTAATCATACAGTGTAAAATTGAAAGATGTAATTTTTATTGTCATGCATGAATTGACTTATGGAATTCTTAGTGGAGTAAAATTGTAAAATGTAATTTCTGTTGTAACCATGAATTTGGCTTATGGAATTGTTATTGGAGCTTTTCTTCCCGGGCCTCTGCTGATAATGGGTACACTTGACCCAGTCGGACTTTCTAGGTAAACAAATGGCAGTAAATAAATATAGCCTTTGACCTTTCAACCACAAACTTCTCCACTCACTTCAGAACCTTGGTACCAACAGCACAGCAGTTCCTTAGTTCCGAGAGTTAGATTAGAGAATTAGTTTGATTCTTCAGTCAAAATATGCTGTCTCAACCTACTCTCACTACAGGAGTACCCCAGGATTTTATTCAGCCCCACTTCTCTTCTCTGTATTCATCAGTACATTGCCATATGACCTCTCAAATCACCCACACATTTATTCTGTATGTCAGTGATATGGTAATCTTTAGATCCAGATCCAGACACTCAACAATTGAAACACAACTGGAAGATGATCTGCACTCACTTCACTCCTAGCTCACTTAACCCCTGAAAAAACAGATGCATGTTTTTTCATCCACCCCCCCAAAAACATAAACTGCCTCCTAAGCATTTAAAGGTAACTAAACTCAAGGGTACATCCATTAAAACAATCACTTAATTCAAATTCTTGTGTTATGGCTTGACCAGTCTCTCATCTTCCACTCTAGCACTGAAAAAATAGAGCAAAAATGAATTACACTTTTGGGCAAGAAACATCACATGCAAGGGTAGTAATTGGCAAAGGAGTCCTTCTACCCAAATTGAATATGAATTGTCCATCATAGCCACAGCATCTACAAAAAATGCAGCCATCCTACAGACAATCGAAAACAAAATCTGTTGCTTCATCAGCAACTGCCCCCCCCCCCAACAATGAACAGTACTGACCTGACCCTCAAAAAATGCATATGGTCTCCTTGTGCTGTACAGGGTAAACCTTCTGTTAGGCTCCCTCATTTTTCAAACTTCTTCTAGAGTCCTTCACACCCCTGGCAGCCAAACTACATGCCAGATATAAACACTGCAACCTTTGACACCAGTCGCAATAAACCAGCTCACTCCAGACCCCTCAAATTAAATATAGTGCGCTACCTATTCTTTCTTCGTCCTTGCATCTTGGCTTTGGGACCCCCCCCACCCGCACACACACACATACTTGAAGGAACTCCAGTTATCCTTTCTGTCCTTCAGAAAACAACTTAATCCTCAACTCCAAATTCAAATGCACTTGCTTCTCTTCAAGCCACATCACCTAAACATCAGTCCAGCCTCTGTCTACTCTAACCCATTCAACTACTTTTTATTGGTTTGCTCTTATCTCTTCATCAGCAGCGTTGTCATTCTTAAGAAATTTCATCCGCAGATGTGTACACTACCTCTCTCTAACTTTTCCCCAGAATTGTTCTGCTAAAATTATCTTTTTATATAAAATGTGGACAGATGTCTATTGTATATTGTCACTATTATTATACTAATATTTTCATTGTGATGTTTCACCCAGGCTGCACCTGCAAATAGTCATTCTTGATCAATGTTCTACTCTGGTAAACATATGTAAAAGAAAAGTAAAAAAATATTTGTTTTATATGCCATGTTTTTACAGGCAAAGTTTATGGCTTAGTGGACCATCTGTAGAGGTTCTTCATGTTTCACTGTTGCAGTCATTACATTTGGGTAAGCCTGCTGGCAGGTTGCCCTCAGCCGGCCTGAATTCCAAAGTATTGGGTCCTGCGTCGGCTGCTGTCACCCCTTCCCTGACATCAGGTCGTCAGGGGTATAAAAGAAGCAGCCGGCGCCATTTTCTTCAGTCTTTCTTGCCGCGCGGTGCCCGAAGCAGAAGCAGTTCGCAAGTGCCGGTCGGCCAACTCCTGAGATTTTCGTGTTTGAGTTTCAGATCCGAAGTCTTCAATAAAGCTAAGTACCCTGTTGGGGAAACTTTTTTCTTGCTCCAGACTGATGTCAGAAAAAGTTAATAATTGTATTTCTTGTGGGAAGCAAATACCTCATAAGGATTTTCATTCTTACAGTATTCCTTGCTTAGGCCCTGATCACAACATTTCTGGTTGTTGGTTTTGTGCTAGATTTAACCAATGCACTATTAAGCGTCAGTATGATTTTGCTTTAAACTTTTTTGGACGCCGGTTTAATTACCCTGAAATGTCGTCAGATAGCCATCCGACTACCGGAGTTCACAAAAACCGCAAAGAAAAACAAAAACAACCGAGGCCCAAAACCAACGACGAAGCTTCTCCTAAGCAAGTCGCCGGTTCTCAGTGAGGCGCTTTCGCAGCCCCTGACGCCCGCTACTTTAGAGTCGCAACCCACTACTGACTACCACGTGGAGTCAGCCATGCCGCTGGATACTCAAGGTATTGGATCCTCGGACGCTAATCCCTCGGATGGTTCCGGAGCCGCTGAGCAGGTACCAGATTCTGAGAGTGTATTCAGACCTAAACATCTTTACATTAAACCGACTTCAGCATCAAAGACAAAGACTAAACCACCTTCTAAAGCAAGGAAACAAACTCAAGAGCCACGTGGACAGGCCTCTATGCCCAAAAAAAAACAGATGCTCAAAATGGCCGAAGACTTGATTACCTTGATCAGAGGTTCCCATCCCCCTCCTGATAAGAGGTCTAGGCAAGACACTGACTTTCAATCTTCAGATCAGGTTTCTATTTCTTCTGATTCCTCTTCTGATCAGGAATATTCTCGTCCCCCCTATGAGGATTCTGATGCTGAAGAATCTATTCCTTCAGCATCTCCTCCTGAGGATTATTCCTTTGGGGAAACCTTGCATACCATGAGGGAGCACTTCCACTGGTAGAGCCAAGATTTTTCAGAATCTAAAAAGAGGCTCAGGGATTTTCTTTTACTACCTCAGCACAGGCCTCTAGCTATTTCACCTGTGTTGGACATTGTAGATGATGTGTTTTCGGAGTCTAGTCTGACCCCTGACTCTACCCCCAGCTCCTGTTAAGCCTGACAGATATTACAGGGTTCCTGACTCTCACAAATTTATTTTTAAAAACCCTGCTGCTGACCCAGAAACTATTTCACAGGGTCCAAAGGAGTTAAGGCTTCCACTGCAAAAAACCCAACCCCCCTCTGACAGAGATTCAAGGGCACTGGATAGATGGGGAAAAAAGGTTTACACATCTGCAACTTTGGCTATAAGGGCCTTAAACTGTCAATTTCATATGCTTAAGTATCAGCAACATGTCATGGGATTGCTTAAACAGAAAATGTTAAATTCTGAATGTGCAGAAAACAAAGAAATGCAGGATTTATTGTATGAAGCAGAACAAGTTGGAAAACATACTTTGCAATGTGGTTTTGATTCTTTGGAGGCCTCCTGCAGGGCCGCAGTTATGGGTTCTGTAATTAGGAGGCATGCTTGGTTAAAGGAACAAAATCTGCCTGATCATGTTAAAGTTAAATTATTAGATGCTCCTTTACAGCATGATACTTTGTTTGGTGTTAAGGCAGAAGAGGTGTTAAAGAAAATGGAGGACAAAGCTAAATCTAAGCAAACTGTCAAATAATTTTTACAAGTACAGCCACCTAGGTTTAGTAGACACTGGCCTACAAAAAATTGGTCCTTTCCTGTCTCAGACAGACCTCAAAGGGGCAGACCCAGACACCCTAGGGGCAGATCCCAGGCGCAAGGTTCCTATAGGCCCAAGCAATGGGGTGCTTCTACCTCCAAAGCTGGAGAAAATCGATCACAAACATAGAGAAAGCAGTCCCAATGACTTCCCCTTGCCTGTACCAAGCACTTATCTTCTGGCAGCACCCTTAGGGGGAAATTAGCAATTTTTGCTCAAAATTGGGACATCATAACCCAGGACAAGTGGGTTCTAAACATAGTGTCACAAAGATACAAATTCCATTTCCATACTATGCCAAAGGCAAACGGCTGGCCAGATCTGCCAAAAAATCAATGGGCAGAGGCACAAAAACAAGTCTCATCCCTCATGGACATGGGGGCCATTCAACAAGTACCAGACCAAGAGCAGGGACAAGGATTTTACTCAAGGCTGTTCTTGGTACCCAGAAAGGACAAGGCCTGGAAGCCTATACTGGACCTATCTATTCTGAACACTTTCCTGGATATTCCAAAATTCAAAATGTTGACCTTGCAGCAGCCTCTGCCCATGTTGGGCAAGAATGCTTGGCTTGTGACTTTAGTCCTAAAAGAGGCATACCTGCATGTTCCAATCAGACAGTCATGCAGACGATACCTCAGATTCAAGGCTTGTTCAATGCATTACCAATTCTCTGCACTGCCCATTGGCTTATCTACTGCGCCCAGGGTCTTTACAAAGTGCCTGGCACCAGTAATTGCATTTTGCAGACAAAGAGGAATACAAATATATCCTTACTTGGACGACTGTCTCATTCAAGCAGAGAACAAGGACATTCATCTTCAACATCTGGTGTTTGTGAAAATACTTCTAACATGCCTAGGGTACACAGTCGACAAAAAGAAATCCAAACTAGTACCCTCACAAGAGATAGCATTCCTGGGTTCAAGCTTGAATACCACTACCCAGATGGTTTATCTCACACCAGGCAAACAAAGGCAACTGGCTACTTATTTTAAAATGTTGGCAACAAAGGCCCAGTTATCTGCAAGAAAAATTCTGCAGGCTTTGGGCTTCATGGCATCCTGCATCCTACTAATTCCATATGCAAGACTGCATATGAGAAAACTTTAATGGTATCTAAAAAGTGTTTGGACTCAACATTGCCACAGCCTGGAAACATTCATTTTCCCATTCCCTGCCTGCAACAGGAGTTTCGATGGTGGGCAAAGGCTTGTCACCAGAACAAGGGACAGCCATTCACATTACCTCCAGCCAGGCAGACATTAACAACGGATGCTTCAGATTATGCCTGGGGAGCCCACATGGCAGGAAGAGGCATTCAGGGTACATGGTCCTCAAACCAAATGCATGTTCATATCAATCAAAAAGAGATGTTAGCTGTTCAAAATGCCCTGACAGCCTTCAAGGACCTACTTAATCCGGGACAACTACTGATAAAGACAGACAACACCACGGTCATGTGGTATATAAACAAGCAGGGGGGGCAGACATTCTCACCCCCTTTGCAGACTAGCCATGACCTTGTGGGACACAGCTTTGACTTGCCAAGTACATCTGCAGGCACAATTCCTGCCAGGAAATGAAAATACTCTGGCAGACTAACTAAGCAGAAACCTCATGAATCCCCACGAGTGGAAGCTGGATCCACAAGTCTTCAGCATGATAATAAGGAAATGGGAATGCCCGGACATAGACCTGTTTGCTTCCCCTCTCAATTACCAACTAAAAAGATTCTGCACAAGGACTTATCTCAGACAAGCATGGAAAGTGGACGCCCTATCTTTCAGCTGGAAAAACCTAACAGTATATGCCTTTCCTCCACTGCCTCTCCTCCCCAAGGTGCTCCTAAAGGTCAGACAGGAGAAGCCAAAGATGATACTGATTGCCCCAGACTGGCCATGCCAGTACTGGTATCCAGTACTAAGGAACTTATCTCTATACCCGGCTTGGACCTTACCTCAAATACCTCGACTACTGTCCCAGCAAAACAATCAGATCATGCACAGTCAACTCAGGACATTAAACTTGGCTGCATGGCGGATAATGTAGTCATACAAAAAACACCTCTCAGTAAAGCTGTGATGGATGTCATTCTGGAAGCTAGAAGGTCTAGTACTAGAAAGTCTTATGTTGGAAAATTGAAGAGATTCTGTGCCTGGAACCAGGCACAAGGAACTGATGCCGCCATACCAAATGTTCCTCAGATTTTGCAATAGTTAACTGAGATGCTGGACAAAGGCCTATCTTTTTCATCAATTAAAATGTATGCCTCTGCCATTTCAGCTCATTACAATACAGAGCCACCACTTTTTTCTCACCCTTTACTGAGGCAGTACCTCAGAGGAGCCAAAAATGTAAGGCCCCCAAGAAAACTACCAATACCTGCATGGGACCTCAACTATGTTTTGGAAAAGCTCACCCTGCCTCCTTTTGAGCCAGCTGCTACAGCTGATATGAAGTTTTTATCTTGGAAAACAGCTCTGCTCTTAGCAATTACTTCTGCAAGACGAGTTTCAGAGCTACAGGCGCTCATGGCTGTGGAACCTTTCATCATTTTTCACCCTGACAAGGTCTCCCTGAGGACAAACTCAACATTTATGCATAAAGTAGTGTCCAGTGTGGCTTTTAACCAAGCCATCCATCTGCCAACCTTTTACCCAAATCCACAGAACAAGGGGGAGAGAATTCTGCATTCTTTGGACGTACACAGACAGCTTAGATTCTACTTGGACAGAACCAAAGCTTTCAGGAAGATAGAGCAATTACTAGTGGCATATGCTACAGGATCACAAGGAAAGCCTATCTCAAAGCAGACTATTTCTAAGTGGTTAGGCCACTGCATTTGTTTCTGCTACTTACACCATGGCAAGCCAGTGTCTAAGGGCATTAGGCCTCATTCCACCAGAGCTGCAGCCACCTCAGCAGCTTTTCTCAGGGGAGTACCAACCAGAGACATTTTAGAGGTGGCTACTTGGAGTTCAGTGCACACCTTTACAAAGCATTACCATCTGCCACTCTACTCTAAATCCAGGGCAGGCTTTGCCAGTGCAGTTCTGCAGGGCCTCTTAGCCGCTCCTACTGCTGTCTAGTTCCAGCCTCCCAACCATTGCTTTGGGATTCTACCCAAATGTAATGACTGCAACAGTGAAACATGAAGAACATAGTATAGTTGTGTACACTTACCATAAATGTAGATGTTTGAGTGTATTCACTGTTGCAGTCTAGGTTACCCACCTACCTTCCCCCTTTTTTCTTTTGGATCTTATCTTTCCTTCTCTGATTTATACTACGTATGTGGTGTATTTGCTTATACATGAAGGTAAAATTTATATTGGTGTATTTCTGTGTATATATATATATATATATATGTATATATATATATATATATATATATATAAAGTTTGGCTACCCTTTTTGGGGGCACCTGACATCTGGGGCAAGAAAAACTGAAGAAAATGGTGCCGGCTGCTTCTTTTATACCCCTGATGACCTGACGTCAGGGAAGGGGCGACAGCAGCCGACGCAGGACCCAAGACTTTGGAATTCAGGCCAGCTGAGGGCAACCTGCCAGCAGGATTACCCAAATGTAATGACTGCAACAGTGAATACACTCGAACATCTACATTTATGGTAAGTGTACACAACTGTACTATTGTTTTCCTGCAAACATTATTTTTTTGTATTTGTGCTCTGCTGTGAAGAGTTTTTAAATATTCTGTTCTTGGTGCCTCTAACACATAAACTTGAGTACTTGTCTTCACTTCACATGCCCTTGTTATACTTCAGCAATTATATGCTACAGTGAAGTGACATTGTTGGTACGCTGGTGAGTAGTTTCTAACAAACTATTTCACTATTTTTTTGTATTATTTCTACAATCTGTCTAGCTATCCCATTGATGCAAAATGTAATAACATACAGCAGGTCTGCTTCTGCAACAGTACCATTACTGATGAGGAGTTCCAGACAGTAGGCATTACATTTTTTTTTCTGTGTACCACTTTTTATTGAAGTGACTGTTGAGTATTTGTAACATAATTCTGAACAGTTTAGGAGATGGGAGAGGCCTCTGAATTAAAATGAATCATCCATCTTTCATTGTTTTGTCAGAATCAAGCTGCTTCCTTGTTTTACTAGGAAGGAAATACCATCTGTAGTTGCTGTACACCTGCTGATGGACATAGACATGCCTTTCTCTTGCAAAGACTGCAAATATATCTCCAAGTCAGTAGTTCTTAGCATACCTTGTGGCAGAATTTGCTTGAAATGTAGATTTCTACGTGATACTTCTAGATATATTTTCTGTTTCCTCATAATATTGGGAGGCAGCAGGTAAATGTAGAGACATGTTTGTAAATTTACCATTTTATAAACACCGAATGTGTTGCATGTTTTTATCTCCCAAAAGTTGTTCTAAAGGGAAGAGGCATCTTTCCACACTGCCCATTGAGTTAAAGCATAACTTCATAATAATTCATTATGCAGCATCTTGTCCAAATGTAAATATGAATATACTTGATTACGTGGTATTATGTATTTCCTTCTCAAGTTAAATTGTGCATAGCACATTTTGTCCACATCATAATTCACCATACATATTTGAAGAAGGGTTAAGGAATATATGTTTCCACTTCTATGACAGCTGCCACTTCTTGCAGTAAAAGCACTTCCTGTTAAGAATCTCTTGGCCTTTTAGAGTCACTGTATACCATGACAAGTGAGAGTTTGTGTGTTGTAGCACTGACAGCTCAGCTGGGCTGTTAAATCCCTGTACAGCATTTCTGGACTGCAGTAGCAACATTCTTCCTGCATATACTAGACTGTGTTACACCTCTCACTTGCTCTGCATTTGGTGGTGTTCACCGATTTCAGCCTGCAAAACTACCTCTGCTCTGCTGTCCCTCTTTGTTCACAGACTCTCCTATTTACTCTGTCATTTGCTCAATAGTACAGCCAATGAGGAAGTAACTTATTGGAGTATGTTATGGTCAACCAGGGACCAACTCCAGTTCCCAAAGCAGGTTATAATTATTTCAAACAAGCAGGAATACAGGGGGGTTTATTTAACCACAATTAATAGTTCGAGCACCACTGGGAATACAAAATGTATGTTTTAAAGATTGAGAGACTGGCAGCTGGAAGGGCTTGGCTAAGGCAAAGAGTTGTGTATCGGCAGGTAGCCACAGTACAGGAGGGTAAGGAACAGCAGGACATTAGATTCATCACAAGGGACAGAGACCAGGTTTATAAAGGGAATAAGTATATGTGATTCTTACTAATCATTAAAAAAACAGAACCAAGAAAGGTGTGTATTTGAGGTCAGAGCTAGTTTTTAAAAATAAGCACAAGCAAAATTATTCAGATTTTTAGAGCTGCTTAGCATATCATCTGTACTGGCTAAGATGTGTAAAATATGAGGTGTGTGTTTGTCCTGGAATGGAAAGAAGGGTTGCATGCTGATTTAAGGCAATGGCGTAGTTAAGTGTTAACAAATAGTTTTACTTGAAAGGTGTAAAATAGAGCAGAGAGCACATATGCAAACTCCTGGCTCCCTTTCTGTGTATACAGGAAAAATTAGTGCAGTCACTAACAGATTGCAAAGCAGGCAAGGTGTTCAGTGTAATCTTCTTAACTTCCTATTTTGACTTATGTACTGGAACTACAGTGGTCCTAATTTTACAGAATGTGCCCCTCAAGAGGGTAAATTTGCAGATTATACCCTCAAACCCAGGATGAGAGTTTACACAGCAGAAAATGTTAAGTGCTACGATTTTGGACCCTTTGCTCTGATTTTTGATGGTCCCAGCTCTGATTTTTGAAGCTGAGAGGTTGAGATCTATGAACTTGGTTGCATTTATGTTCAGTAAAGTATCCCTTATTGTACAGCAAATTTTTTTTCTGAACTAGTGATGCCCCATTCCATACCCTTTATGCTTGCCTTACAGTTTTGTTGTGTACATTACCCAGAACAGGGATCCATTCATCTCACTTAACAACCAGTGTGAATTTGGGTACATTGTCCTGAGTGGTTTTCCATGCCTCATTTGTATTACTGTTGTTCAGTTAGTAAATGCATTTTTAATTTCTGGAAATCCTTAAAATTTAAAAAAGAGCAGACTAAACAGTTAGTTGAACAAAAATGACAAAACAATAAGAAAAAAAAACTTGCTGCTACAACAGGGCAAAACAAAATCAGTGTTTTATAGTAATATTGTGTGGCAATATCAGTGAGAAAAGCAGTTAAATTTTTTATAATCACATTACTGATAATGATGTGCGGTGGTGGTGCTGCGGTAGCGTTGTCGCCTCACAGTTAGACGTTGCCCGTTCGATTCTCAGTTAGAGCGTCTTCTGTGTGGCGACATGTGTGAACAGGTGTTCCTTCGTTGAAGGTTGTGCATTGGGCCCGGCAAGCCAGCACGTAAAACTCTACTGCCAATCATTAGTTGACCGGAGTTCCACTGTGGCGACCCCTAACCGGGAAAAGCCGAAAGACACAAACAAACAAACATTACTGATAATGATGTGTTCATTTGATGCAGAATCAAGTGTTCAGTGCCACAAACCATATTGTGTTGTGCATACTGTATAAATGCAGAGTAAACATCTTTGCTGCCATTATTTGACTATTCAGAATGAAAATTAGCTGATCATTTTACTTTATCACTTTGCCTTTCAGTACTCCTCAGTTATAAAATGTGTTATGCAGTATATTGAAGCTTGTGTCCTCCTGTGTTGACAGGGAAATGATAATCTGAACCTTGACCTGTCAGACGATGAAGAGCTGCGGGAACAACTTGATATGCATTCCATTATCGTATCGTGTATCAGTGAAGAGCCTCTTTTCACGGCTGAACAGGTACAGTCATGGGAGGGACTTTTCCTGCAACGTGATTAAAATTGTTTTAATGCTATATATATTTTGACAGGCTTACTGTTTTGTCTCAATTTTCCTGTTACCTGAAGAACAATTTCCTGGATCAGGCTTCTAAAGCATCCATCTGTAAATTTATTGCACAGCAGTGTTTATTCTTTATTTATTTCTTGGATGGCCAGCTGCAAGCGGTACTATGAACTTTGCATTTTCTTTTGCTTCTTTTGATATTAGAAAGTTGAATCTGTTGTCATGGTTATTTTTTCCTTGTGTTTTCCATACTTTGGATACAGTGCTCTTCATCCACATGGATCATTTCTTTTCATTAAAAGTCTGTGCTAAAATATTACAAAGTACATCATAATGAGTCTCACTGACCCTTATTTTTTTGAGCATTTTCTGAATTCATGAGACTAATGGTCCATTCAGAATGGAACAAAGCAAATCACTACTGGAGAAGAAGGTGGTAGGCTCATGAAAATATTGCAGAATGCTAGCTTTGCATTTCCCTAAAGGAGTCATTTGAAACGTAGATTAACAGTTTTTTTTTTGTTGTTGTTACAAGTTGCTATGGGTTCAGTGTGTCCTTGCACTGTAGTAGATTTTTTGATTTGTTCTTTTTGTCTATTCTTAATGTCTACCTGTTTTTCCTTAATTGAAATACATTTTCCTGTACATCCTAAATGACCATCTGTTTTAATAAAGTGTACACAAAATTTGGATCATTAAGTGAAGCGTGCCTGCATTTGCATATTAAGTTGGAAACCAACTGGCTAAATTATTGTAGACATTTGCTAATGAAAATAAATATGCATACTACAACTCTATACAACAGGATGTTAGTCACACCATATTGTTCTTTTTTCTTTTCTTTTTTTACGTGTTTATTGCATGCAAGAGATAAAAATGATGTATCGGTGCAAGTGAAAATGTGATGCAGGATTGGATGAAGACCCAAGTACAAAATGCAAAGGTTTATCTGGCGTTGAAATAAAACTATTCATGATCATTGTATTACTGTTTTTAATTGATTAAAGTTTTTGTGGGGTCTGTGGTCAGTTTGAGCCAGGTAGAATGAATTCTACAGTATCTTGCTTAAGGAAACCTTGCCAGAGAACTAGTGAAGGGTCTGCTTTCTCTGGGTTTAATTCCTGCCTCATTTTGTTGAGTATTGGTGGCTACATCAGACATGGTTCGGTGTGCTGTAGCTCACCTGGCTTGTAGGTGCATGCTGTGTTAACTGTTAAGCACTGCTTGCCTGTTCTTCCAAATCAAAACAAGCCATTCCACAGAAATAACACAGTTATAATGTGCATGTCATTTTTAATAGAGAGAGGTGTGTGTGTGTGTGTGTGTGTGTGTGTGTGTGTGTGTGTGTGTGTGTGTGTGTGTGTGTGTGTGTGTGTGTGTGTGTGATGCCAGTGGTATAACCTACTGTCTTATGTGACTCACTAGATATTTTAGTGCAGGTAGGAGGTAGGTGGGCTTCAGTGACTGAGAGCAAGATAGCCTTTCTATTCCTGAAAGCATTACTACACATCATGCACAGTATCTTCCGTGCAGAAATGAGCATCGTTGTCATCTTGTGAATTAATTGTGACCACCCAGTTTTTTGTAATATTCACTGCTTTACCCCAGCAATTGCAGTCAAATAACACTGGGAAAATAACATCATCACCAGAAGTGGTGATAGCTTTTCATTGCCACTGTGTCAGTGGGTTAGCCATTCATTTATTTTTAATTTAGCTTTACCCATCTGTCCCTGTCAACATCTTCCATTCCATATCTATAATGGCAACTTTAGCACCAGAGATGTTGTGTGTTCCCACATACTTTTAATATTATAATGGGAAGACTTCCTTGTGTGTTTTGAACCTAATAAAAGCCTCCTGTAAGTAAACTGGGCACCTTCTGTAATTGCATGTGTTGCTGTCTTAACACTCACTGTTTCTCTTCCTGAAACGTTTTGATTCATGGGAGAGAAGGTAACTCCTGTACTTTTTTTTTTTTTTTTAAGACTTTGGAGATCTTTCTCACTTCAAAGCCTGTCTGCGAATGATGAAATGTACACGTTCTTGCATATCAAAGTATGATTTTGTGAAAAGAAAGTTACTGTCGTGCCTTCTGAGATAAACCTAGTCCTGTCTGTCTCTTTCCTTAATCACTGTCATACCTTCCACCATTCTCACTCTTTTGGACCAGTGTTGATGTAATGTTGTCAGTTTTCATTATTCCTCAAGTTATGGGTTCTGATCCAATCCCTTGAATCTGGCTCAGCTGTTGCTAAAGCTCATGGCAACCATAAACTCTCGAGCTTCTCCCTTACCCACAATGCGCCAACCCAAATACCTCCAATCTCATTTGGTGCTTGGAGCGAAAGACATGGTTACTGGTATTCTTGAGTTAAGTGATATATTGTTTATCAAAATTAATACTTATCTAAACTTGTTTAATTTTTAGGTCTATTTACTCTCCCTTGCTTATCGCTTCCTTTTATTACAATTTCATCAAAATTAATCTACCATTTTTTTTTTTTTCTCTGTCCGTTCCCTCCTCTTCTTCCCTCCTCTGAAGAAAGCTTTTGGAGCTTCACTCACCCTGTGAAAAAAAAAAAAATGCAAATCTCATCTCAAGCTTCTCCAAGGACTTCGATCAGATCAGTAGGAAAGATCTCTATTCATTCCAACTCCTCTGTTGGATCACAAGAAGAGAAAATCAAAAATGATGGATCAGACTTCATCCTCGGATCTGAACCAAAAAAGAAAATTATTGGATCCGACCTTAATGTTGGATCCAAAACAGAAAAAGATAGAATCATCATATCAGACTGCCTTGGATCAGTCAAAGAAATTGTCCAGTCCATCAAACCTAATTGTCTTACCAAGAACCAGATATTCCCTTTCTGTGGACCCTGTCCCTTCCAGGGTCTCTTCACCCTTTTTGGAAAGACCCAAGTCTCTATCTGTAATTTCCACTTGATCTTCCATGAGTCATATGGAAGAAGTTGTGGAGAAATTGGTGAGAAAAATTCTCTCGGTACAGAGCCTGACAAGTGTCCTTTGGCTGCTACTCCTTTGGATCAGGATGCCTAATTTTTCCACTAGCCCCCTTTTCCAGTTCCTTCTCAGACTCCTATCATAGGCTGAGTCCTTGGATCCAAGCCGTATGGCTCTATCTGCTTTGAATCTGAGGATATCCTTATCCTTAGATCCAAGACTTGCTCTGGGCACTTCAGTTCAGTCGGATCCAGAGAGCTCTAGGAGACGAGGCTACCCTGTCAGATCCAAGGTGTTAGTCAACTCCAAGATTTTCGGAATCGTCTCTCTCTCTCTCTCTCTCTCTGTGCCGTGGGGCCTTGGCATGGGTTAGTTCTGCTCCAACTTCTGCCTTGGGGATTCTCCGTTGAGCAGGAAAAGACTATGGTACAAAAGTTTGCCTTTTTGGACCTGGGGTCCTGTCCCTGTTTGGGGAGGTCTGCCTTTGAGGTTATGGAGAGAGCCTTGTCCGCCTCGGCAACACAAGACAGTTCCTGCCTCCTCAGATCCTAAGTCTGCAACCTTGCCATCTCTGTATTTGGAGTCTCACCTCTCTTCTCCACAGGGATAGCTGGTACCAAAACCCCAGGCTTCCCAATAGGATGTCCTTACTTCTTCTGATACCTCCCCAGAGCTGAGGAGGTCCGTAAGAAGAAAACATACAAGAGGAAGCACTTGGATTCTCCAGAGGAATCTATGACAGAAGATACAGACTTTGAGGAAGGTATAGGGTTCAAACAGTCCTCTCCTGATGATGTCTCATTCAGAGACATCCTCGAAATCCTGAAACAGAGAGGTGGCTGGAAGCCCAGCAACCCTTCGTCCGAGGAGTCTGTATTCCTGAAGGTGTTCGTTACTAGTCCCTCTACCTCCTGGCTGACTCCGCCCACTGAGGAGCTCATTCAGTTAATCTCTCGGTGGGCATGGAAGGATCCCAACACCACTGAACCAATACCTCAGAGACCTTACAAAATTATGATAGCACCAGAGGGCAAGCAGTTTTGGGCAAAAGAGTTGCCTGTTGATGGCATGGTCATGGCAGCGGCCACTAAGAAGAAACTTGCTGAGTATAGTTCCACTGTTCATCCTCCCAACAAGGAGTCTCAGGTGATGGATAGGTTTGGGAATCATGTCTATGCTTCAGCGGCCTTCACTTTAAGGTCACTGAACTATCTGGCCATTTTGCCAGGTTACAAAGAGACCTCATTAAGGAACTTTCTGACACCTTCTCATGGTCTGTTTCTGAAGAAGTGCAAGAATCTGTGAATTCTCAGTTGGCTACCCTGTAGTCAATTTCCAATTCTTCTATGAGGCTCATTTCAAACACAGCAGAAGGAACCTCAAGGGCAGCGGGTTTAGGCGTTTCCATAAGGAGGCACGCCTGGATGCGCTTATGTGATTTTGCAGAGCCCTTCAAGTCTTTGTTTCAGTGCTCCCTTTGATGGCACTTCTTTGTTTAGCCCTAAGGTAAGAGACACATTATCCAGATATGAAATGGATGGAAAGACCCTGTCTGCTATGGGCATATGTTTTTCCACCCTTCAAAGATCCTTTTCCAGGAATCAACGAGGTAGTGAGAAAATGTGGTTCCAAAAGTCCCAGGGACATTTCCAAGATGCAAGTGGAGATAGTTCCCCCAAGAGTAGAGGGGGGAAACTCTAGTGGTGGACACTGCCCCCTGGGAAGAGTTGGGTGGGAAAACCAAGGGTACAGACCCTTCCAGTGTTCCTGAAAAGAAACCAAATTGCCCTACTCTGGAGGGAATCGGGGGTCGACTTTTCCTGCACCAGAGAGTGTGGCTACAAATAACAGATGCTTGGGTGCAGAGGATCATTTCCAGAGGTTATATTATACCATTTTCCCTTCATCCACCAACACCAAGAAGGCAGTTCAGGTACAAAGGTTTCTAGAAGATAAGGGTCATCAAGGAAGTCCCGCTGGACCAGATAGGCTTTGGAACTACAATTATTTTAGTGCCAAAGAAAACTGGGAACTGGAGACCAATTTTAGATCTCTGTGAATTGAACAAGTCAGTTCAACACCCAAGTTCCAGATGGACATGGTTCAGCCCATTCTGCCCTTTCTGGGCAAGGATGACTGGATGTGCTGGAGAGATCTTCAGGATGCATACTATCATGAAAAGATGAACAGGCAATCCAGAAGGTACTTGCATTTCCATCTGGGAGCCAGTCATTACCAGCTCAGAGTTCTGCCCTTTGGTCTCACCACAGCCCCCTGGGTGTTTACCAAGTACATGGCAGTAGTTGCAGCTCACTTGAGACTGCAGGGATTCTGGCACACAATCCTTCATAGCATCACTACCTCCCTCAAGTGTTCAGACAATAAGATCACAGGTCAGAAAGATAATCTGCAGTGCCAGGATTTCAGCCTGTTTGGTTCTTCAAGCTCTGGGTTCAATGGCAATGGCTATTAACTCTAGTACTGTTGGCCAGATTTCACATAAGGATTTTACAGTGGATGTTACCAACACAATGGTCGATACTCTACCAACCCATGTCAACTCCAATATGAATCAGTCACACATGCAAAAGAGATCTCAGGTGGAGGGTTCAGTTGGATCAGGTTCTACAAGGCCGTCCTTTAATTCCCCCCCAACCCAAGGCCATAGTGACCATGGGTGCTTCCCACTTGGGGTGGGTGGGGGCATTATCTGGGACAAACCGACCAAGGCACTTGATCCCCCAAAGAGGCCAACTTGCATATCAATGTTCTAGAAATGACAGCTGTGCTTTTAGCATCGCAGACCCTTCGTGATGCTCTCCCCTCTGGGACAGTTGCAATTCAAACAGACAATATGTCAGCAGTTTGGTACATCAACAAACAAGGAGTCACCAGATCTTACTCCTTTTGTCGAGAAAGGCTCAGGGTGTAGCAATGGGTGATCTCATCCAGCCGGTTTCCTACAGCAACACGCATTCTTGGGAAGTCCAGCGTGATAGCAGACAAGTTGAGCAGGTGCATTCTTTTACCTCATGAGTGGTCTCTCAGCAAGAATGCCACTGAAATGATTTTCCACCAGTGGGGCCAGCCTTGCTACGATCTTTTTGCTTCTCCCCTAAACAACTGCAGCAGCTACTTTGCCCTAATTCCACAGGGGGGAATCACCGAGAGATACTGTACTTCACAATTGCCTCCCCCTGTTTTACTTTACGCCTATCCATCAATTTCACTAATTCCAAAATTCCTTCAGAAAGCTGCCATGTTGAAGAGCAAAGTCATCCTCCTCCCACCTTACTGGCCTCAACAGATTTGGCTCCCTTTCCTTTGGCTTCACTTAGTTCTCGAACCTTGGATTGTGGATCCAGCTCCAGAACTCCTGTCTCACCCAACAGGCATGACCCATCCAGATATACCAAACCTCAGGCTGTGACCGCCTGGCTTCTCCAATTTGATTAATAGCCAGACAATCTATGTTCCCTTGCCCTGTCCGACACATACTTTTGTCTTCCCATAAACCTTCTACACGTAAGCTGTACTCCAATAAATGGAAAAGATTTCTTTACTGGGCACATCAAGATAATGTTTATCCTTTTTCAGCTCCTTTACATAACATCCTTGAATTTTTGGCCCTTCTTTTTAAAGAAGGAGCTAGTTCCTCGACAGTCAAGGTCCAATTAGCAGAGATCTTGAATTTTCACATTGGATTTGAAGGTTCTTCCATTGCCTCTCATAAAGTCTTCAAAGCCTTTTTGAGTGGCAGTCTTCTTTTAAGGCCTCCTATTAAAGACCCTACTCCACTATGGGAAGTAAATCTGGTACTGGAAGCATTGATCTTAAATGTCTGTCTTGAAAAACAAGAATTTCTAGTTGCCATTATTTCTACTAGACAAATTTCAGAGATTCAAGCCTTGTCTTCAAAACCACTATACTTGATCTTTCCCAAGGACAGAGTTACATTACGAACTAATACATCCTTTCTCCCTAAGGTGATATCAGACTGTAATATCAATCAGTCCATTCATTTGCCAGTATTCTTTCCTATATTTGCTAATAAGGATGAGTACGTTACACTTATTGCATATTCTCAGACAATTACATTTTTACCTACATAGAATGAAAAACATCAGGAAAACTGACCAATTATTTGTTTCATTTTCAGAAGTAAAGTTGGGGAAAGCTGTTGCCAAAGTAACTTTAGCCAGATGGCTGACTGATTATACTTCTTTTATTTTATAATAAATTGGGCATCACTTTATCAAAGCAGTTACAAGCTCATTCAACTAGATCCATGGCAACTTCTTCAGCTTTTCATTCTAGAGTGTCCATGGATAACATGTGCAGCAGCAACCTGGGCTACTCCCCATACCTTTGTTACTCATTACAAATTGGATCTGGTCTCCAGAGGTAGAGCATCGTTTGGATCAATGGTTCTCAGAAATATCCTTCCTTGAGCCCACCTGGGATTTTAGGTAACTTGGGACTCTGTCCCAAAAGTTGAGAACAGAATAAAAATTGACAACATCAGATAAAGAAGTTATGTACACATCAATAGCGTTCCTTCTGTGTTGTCCATTTTCATTCTTCCTCAACTCCCTCCCTCCAACCCCCACCCATAGAGAACTACTGGAAGAGTGAGTGGTTAGGGGGAGTCACTTCCCTGATATTGAGCTACAGATATAGTCTTGGCACTTTATGACTATCAATATTTCTTTCTGCTAAAGTCTGAAAACAAGATCGGAGGTACTTGGGGTTGGTGCGTTGTGGGTAAGGGAGAAGCTCGAGAGTCTTTGATTGCCATGGGCTTTAGCAGTGGCCGAGTCAGATCCAAGGGATCAGATTCAAATCCATAAGTTGAGGAAGAATGAAAATGGACAACACAGATGGAATTTTATGGTGAGTACATAAAAAGAAGTTACGTTTTACCATAACGTTCCACCTGTATTGTTGATCCTCGTTCAGTCATTACGTGTGGGTATCGGTTCCTACCTCGGAACCGAGCCGGCCATCTTCCAAGCTCGCGTCAGCTACAAACTCTCGAGCTAAAATTCTTACCCAGAATTCCCCTCTCCCTGTTACCTCAGATTGAGATTGCAAGTCAAAAGAAGGTAGAGGCTACTTGTGGTCAAATGACCTAATAGAACCGGATGGTGATATCCACTAGAAGCCACAGGAGGGGGAGGGAGGGTCGTAAGCCACAGGAGGGGGAGGGAGGGTCGTAATGACTGAACGAGGATCAACAATACAGATGGAACGTTATGGTAAGACATAAATTCTTTATCTAATATTGTTAATCCTCGTTCATTCCTTACGTGTGGGACAGAGTCCCCAGCTACCTCTATTCCTGGGAGGCTCTCATGGAAGGACATTCCTGAGCACCATAGAACCAAAAGATGCTCTTCCCCTGGAGGCCAAATCTAATTTGTAATGATTGATGAAGGTATGAGGAGTAGCCCAAGTTGCAGCTGCACAGATGTCATGTAAAGAAGCTCTGGCATGGAAGGCAGCAGAAGTTGCCACCGAACTTGTAGAATGAGCCTTTATGGTAGTAGGTAATGGAATATTGCGTTGTGTATAAATGAAGGTCACACAGTCTTTCAACCATCTAGCCAATGTGACCTTAGCAACAGCACATCCTAATCTAGGTCCAGAATAGGCCAAAAATAACTGGTCTGATTTACGAGAGGCCTTAATCCTGTTCAAGTAGAAGTGAATATGCCTGTGAATGTCTAGGGTACGTAGGCAGTACTCTCCTTTGTTTGAATAGTTGGGGAAGAAAACTGGCAATTCAGTGGTTTGATTAATGGACATTTCAGAGATCACGTTTGGCAGAAAGGAAGGATTAGTTCTCAGTGACACTCTATCTCTATGAAAAATCAAATATGGACTCTTGATGCATAAGGCTTGAAGCTCAGACATACGTCTGGCAGAAGTAATGGCGACCAGAAACAAGGTTTTCCATGACAAGTATTTGAGGTCGCAAGAAGAAGATGGTTCGAAAGGTGGCATTGTCAAAGCTTGTAGGACTAATGACAGGTCCCATGGTTGAATAGGTTCTCTAAAAGGGGGTTTTAGATGATTCACACCTTTTATGAAGATCTTACATAATTTGTGTGACATGAGAGGAGTCTTGGACACCATCATGGAAATTAGATATTGCAGCCAAATGAACTCTAATGGTAGAGGCCGATAGACCGGATTGAAACAGGTCGGCTAGATACTCCAGTACTATCGACACTGGTGCTGAAAAGGGATCTACCTGCTTTTCTTTCAGCCAAAAGGTACATTTTTTCCACTTGCTAAGATAAGTAATTCTGGTGGAAGACTTATGAGATGCAATAAGAATGTCACGTACTGGCAAAGAAAGATCATTCTACCAGGCAATCAAGGGAATGGGAGGAGCCAAGCTGTGAGCTTTAGGCTGTTCAAGATGGGGTGAAACAGATTCTGCGGATGGGAGATCAACTCTGGGGATGGAGGGAGAATCCACGGTTGATCTAGCAGGTGAGGCCAAAGGAAAGGGAACCAAATCTGATGAGGTCAATATGGTGTTATGAGGATCACTTTGCTCTTCAACCGGTGGGCTTTCTTCAGAAACTGGGGAATGAGGGGGAGAGGTGGAAATGCATAAAGTAGATCCGAGGGCCAGTCGTGGACTAGAGCATCCCTGGCTAACTGTCCCGGAGGGGGAATCAGGGAGAAGAAGTTGCTGCATTTGTAGTTGGTCAGGGATGCAAAGAGGTCGCATCAAGGAAGACCCCAGTGGTGGAAGATCTCTGCCACTATCAAGGGATTCAGGGACCACTGGTGAGGTTGTAGAATGCACCTGCTGAGTCTGTCTGCTATCACGTTGGAACTCCCGGGAATGTGCGTTGCTAGAAGAAAACGGTTGGTAACCATCGTCCATTGCCATATCCTCATGGTCTCTCGACAGAGTGGGTAAGATTTGGTTCCGCCCTGTTTGTTGATGTACCAGACCACGGCCATGTTGTCTGATTGTATCGCAATATTCCCAGACGGCAGCAGGGGATGGAATGCTTGCAATGCCAGAAGCACCGCACTCAGCTCTAGAACATTTATATGCAGATGGGCCACCAATTCGGACCAAGTACCTTGGACTGTCTGTCCCTGACATAGCCTCCCCGACCCCATCAGGGAGGCGTCCGTGGTCACTGTAGCTTTGGGCTGTTGGGGGGCGAATGGGCGAGACCATTGTGACGGGTTGTGGGCCATCCACCAAGTTAAATCCTGTTTGCACCTGTGAGTTACCCGAATCTTGGCTGAAAGAGGATACTGAAAAGGATACCATTGGGTGAGCAGTATCCATTGTAGAAGCCACATGTGAAACCTGGGCAGGGGAACAATGGTGATGGAGGCTGCCATGGAACCCAACAGCTGTAGGACAGAGTGAGCTGTGGATTTCTCCCTTGAAAGGATTGGGATCAGTTGTTATTTTATCCTTAGAATTCTGTGCTCTGGAATGGATGCTCTGCAATTCTTTGTATCCAAGATGACCCCTATGAATTCTGTAGACTGAGATGGGGTGAGACTGGATTTTTGCCAGTTTATGGTTATGCCTAGCTTTTCTGCAGCGAGGAGAGAGTATGCCAGGACTTCTTTCAATAGATGTCTGGTGGGGGCGGAGATGAGCCAGTCGTCTAGGTATGGAAACACCTGGAATCCTTGTAGTCGCAAGTGAGCTGTGACGAGTGCCATGCACTTTGTGAACACTCTGGGGGCTGTAGAGAGTCTGAAGGGCAGTACTCCGAACTGGTAGTGACTGTCTCATGCACGGAAGCGCAGAAATCTTCTTGATGGCCTGTCCACTTTTATGTGGTAGTACGCATCTTGAAGATCTATCGAGCACATCCAATCATCTTTCTCCAAAAGCGGGAGAATAGACTGTATTGTGAGGAAGGGGATTGAAAAGATTCAAGAAGGGATAGTCGCTAAATGCGATAAGGTAAGAGAAAACTATCTAGTAACTTTTCTGTGAGAAAAAGTTGTTTTAGATTAGTATGACGAAAAATATTGTACTTGGCTCAAGAGAAGTAGCTTGACAAGACCGAATGGCAACGCGGCAAACGAAATCTAAGGTAACAGGGAGAGGGGAATTCTGGGTAAGAGTTTTAGCTCCAGAGTTTGTAGCTGACGCGAGCTTGGAAGATGGCCGGCTCGGTTCCGAGGTCTGAACCGATACCAACACATACCAACACATAAGGAATGAACGATTAACAATATCAGATTTTTTTTTTTTTAACCACCAGTGAAGTGTGGCCATATCATTAGATCCATTACAATCTTGCTGAAAATATTTTTCTGCTTCTCGCGTTTCAGATTGCTCTAATTTGTCAACCATGTCTTATTCTTTCCTCTCAGGCTTTCCCTTGTGATCCATCTCCCATCCTTCCCTGCCTGGATTCTGTGGACTCTAACCTTATCCCATGTGTTTTTTTTTTTCTCTTCCAGATTGTACATGTTTATGGATGTTAATATCATCTCCTACTGCTCTAGCCCACTGATCACCTTATATATTTGTCTTTTAGCACCCCCCCCCAAAGGAATTCTAAATATCCGTTCCCAGGTATAGTCTCACTGCACACCAGATGATTTTCTTCTTTAGCACTGCTATCCTGCATTCACCAGTGCATCTCATTCACATGGTAACCAAAGTCCTCTCTCTCTTTATAAACCCAATATATATTTTAGTAAGGTTTTAAAGTTAATGGTACAGCTTGAACACATTTGTTATTAGAGTTTGAATATGCATTTTGTTTTTGTAATAGGCCTTATGTACATGATGCAAGTACTGTTAAGTCTGATGAAAGGTAATTTTGCAACTCGAGGGTGTGAAATTGTTTCTACAGAAAGAGTAAACAAATACGTAAAATTACTATTTCTTGACTTTGGTCACCCCAAAGTTCACAGCACAACCTTTTTGCACTTCATGAATAGTGAGGGGCTGTCACTGTGCAAGTCCTAATGAAGAATGTGCTGCTTAACTGAATTGTCCAATGGTCAGAAACTGATAACATTTTTTTTGCTCCAAAGAGCTGAAGTTACACGCCTGTGCTATTGTTTAGAAGCATATAAAGTTAATAGCGTCTCTAGCATATCCACTATTTTGCAAAGAGTTTCAGTTATAGAAGTTTTTCCTATTTTAACCTAAATCTGCTAGCTAAATTTAAACTATGTTTTCATTTGCAGACAGATTATTTTAGTCCCCACATTACATGTATTCTTTGATGTTATTCATGAAGTACAGTTATGTAAAGAGTTATTTTTAAAAATATCATCCAGGTGGTAGATGACATATGTGAGGCATTACAATTTGTGAACAGTCTACTGACTTTCATAAGTGACCATGTCTGTGCACTGATATTTTCACCTGTAGGTGTTTGTGTCTGCCTGTCTGTCTGTGTATGCATAAAATATATCTGCATTTATGTATTTATTTAGTTATTTATTTATTGGCATTTGATTACCAGGAAAGTATACTGGCCCGAAGAGCCCATTTTCAGTGAGGCTCTGGGAGAAAAGCTCCAAATACATAATACAAACTTGAACAATTGAAACAATTTAAATTTAGGTAAAGAGATAGGTAAGCATCAAAATTCTCATACTTATAACCGATAAAATTCAAAAATGCATATATATAAAGAACTTTACAATACTGACAGGATCATTCATAAGAAAACATAGTTATAGGAAGCTGTCATAGGTTGGTACTAGGCTATCGTCCCTAGGGCCTATACAAGCCTAGCCATAACAATTCCCTGGCTATTTCTTCCCACACTATTTACTTCCCTGGTCTCTTGTCTAGCAGGGTGACTGACATGATCCCCGGGGTAAATTTCCTTTCTCCCATCCAATCGTCAAGGTTCCTTTTGAAGAGGGCCAAGGAGGCACTCTGCTTGACATGCATGGGCAGTCTATTCCAGAGTCTGGGGAGTCTCTGGGTCAGGAACCTATCCCTCCAGCATGTTTCGTTTATTGTGATGATAAGGTTTAGATCCCTGGAGTGTGTGGCTCTGAGGGATTGGGATTTCTTTAAGTGTAGCATGTCCAACAGCTCTGGATTTGACATGGCCTTGTATGTTAAGCAGAGATCGCCTCTGAGTAGACGATATGCGACGGAGTATAGCTGGAGTTTTTTAAGACAGCATAGGGCATCTGCTTTAGGCCTGTGACTCTTTTAGTGAGGTATTTCTGCGGCCTTTCCAGTTGTTGCAGATGTCTTAAGAGGTACATACCAAATGGGGAGTTGAATTCTATAATGGGTCTAATGAGGGATGAGTACAGTGGGACAATGACCTCCTTTTTTCTGGATGAAAAGCCCTTAGTGATGAGGTGTGCCACATAGAAGGATTTCCTGACTGTTGTGGTTGTTGAAGGTGAGACCACTGTCCACCTGTGTCCCTAAGTCTCTTATCACACTTTCAGTGTTTACTGTATTGCCACCTATGTGGTAATTCATGGGTACATGTTTTTCCCAAAGGGGATAACTATACATTTCCTGGCATTGAGCTTGAGCCTATGGCTCTGGCATCAACCATCTGTTTCTGTACGGCCCTTTTGTAGAGTAGCCACATAATTTGGGGATTCAATAATGGCTCCCAGTTTGCAGTCATCTGCGAACTTTGTTAGCCAGAGTCCCTTAGTGTTGGCCTGTACTTCAGAGAAGTGGATGCCAAACAAGAGCGGTCCCAGGACTGAACCCTGATGTACTGCACTTGTCTGGAGCTGGATTTGGAGTCAGCAACTTTTACAGTGTGGGTTCTGTCAGTAAGCCAGTTGGCAACCCATTGAGTGACGTAGGGATTAATGCCCAGCTTAGTAACGTTATCTATGATTCAAGAGTGAGGGGTGGTGTGAAAGGCCTTGGCGAGGTCCAGATAGGCTGTGTGGACTGTCTTACCCTCATCCACAGCTCTGGAGACTAATTCGAAGAAGTCAGTCAGGTTCAGGAGACAAGATCGGCCCTTCATGAACCCAAACTGGGTGGGGTCCAGTGTTTGAAGGTTGCCAATATTCTTGTTTATAAGTTCCATGATAATATGTTCCATGGCCTTGCAGATAAAGCTCGTCAGACTGATGGGGCGGTAGTTCCCGGGATCCAAGGTGGATCCCCCCTTGTGGAGTGGGATAACTGTAGCTGTGCGTCACTCAGTGGACACGAAGCCTGAGGTGAGGATATGGTTAAACGGGTCTACTTTAACCGAAAGCTGATTCCAGCGAATGTAAATCCATTGACACATATGCATCGAACCGCAAAATAATCGAGCTCACAAAACCACGAAGCGAAATTCGAAATGTGGAAGTGTTTTGATTGGCCTGTCTGAGCTACATATCCGTAAGGTAAGTGTGCGATAGTTACGGACATTAGGGTTAGGATTAGGGTGCGGGTTAAGGTAAGTGCATAGATAGGTAATGTAATATGGGTAATGTATTTAACATTTAGTGTAGGGGTTTGGTTAGTGTATATGTGTGGCTTATTTATTTTGTTTGGGTATAGCTCCGTAGGGTAAGTGTGCAGTAGTTACGGACCTTAGGGTTAGAGAGGGGTTAAGGAGAGTGCATAGATAGTGGTGTATGTGGGGTTTAGTGTAGGGTTAGAAGTAGGGTTTGGTAGGTGTATGTTTGTGGTTTATTTATTTTGTTTGGGTGGGTAGTGTGTTTTTCGGGCGGTGGGGTTGGCCGAGTATGACAAATCGGTATTTTGAGTTTCGCGGTTTTGTGAGTTCACTTATTTCGCGGTTCGATGTATATGTGGCGATGGATTTGCATTTGCTGGAATCAGCTTGCGGTTAATTAAAGTAGACCCGATTAAACATGACACTTAGTAGTTCATGTAGTACACATCCCGAGATGTCATCTGGTCCCATGGATGCTGTATTCTTAGCTTTGGAGAGTGCGTTTTTTACCTGTGTGGCTGTTATTACCGGAATTTGGCAATCTTCCAGTATTGAGATGGGCCGTTTAGGGGGTGAGAAGGGGGTGAAGTTGGCACTGAATCGATCTGCCAGGATATTGGCAATATCCTTGGGATCAGTTTATTTAACGCCATTCTGTTGTAGCTCAGAGCAGATCTGAGCATTGCCATTTAGATTCTTGACATAGTTATGGAATGCCTTGTGGTTGTCTTTGGACTCTTTGGCAATTTTATTTTCGTAACTAGCTTTGGAGGATTTTACAAGGGATCTCAGCTTCTTACTGAGGCTGGTAAGGGAATTTTTTTGCATCGTGGGATTTTCCTCTTTTCTGCAACAGTTTCTTCCTTTTGTTGTAAAATTTGTTTATGGCAGGGGACCACCAGATTGGCTTCCTTTTTTTGGAGGAGAGCATCTTGGTTCTATTTGGGATGGCACGATTCATGCATGAGTGGATATGCTTGTACAGTGCCTTAGTGTAGGACTCAGCAGTCGAACTTTCAGTTCCCGTCTGCATGGGTGTCATGAAGTTTGTCACTTCTTACTTGAGTAGCATGAAGTTAGCTTTGGAGAAGTTTTTTATGGAGATTTCCTTACTGGGGAATGGGGGTGGGATGTTAAGTGTGATTAGCTTATGGTCTGACCTGGCCAACGAGGGGGTGACCATAGGTGTGGAGCATCGATTTCCCATGTAGGTAATTACCAGGTCTAGGATATTGGAGCCCCTGATGGGACTATGGATTAGCTGATCCAGGGTGTTGGAATTTATGAATTCCAAGAACCGTTGGGCAAAGGTGTTGGTACACGAGTAGTTTTCCCAGTTAATGGCAGGGTAGTTGAAATCACCCAGTATTAGGGTGATGTCCTTCAAGGATGCATCTGCAGTCCTTACAAATGGGTAGTCCTGTCGTCAGGCAGCTCTTCGGTCGGCTGGATTCCAAAGTCTGGGTCTGGCTTCGGCTGGTGTCGCGCTTCACCCGACGTCATAGCTGCAGTTCTTTGGGTATAAAGGCATCAGCCGACGCCATTTTCCCCAGTCTTTCTTGCCGCGTGGCGCCCGAAGCAGAAGCTGTTCGCAAGTGCCGGTCGGTCAGAACCAGAGATTACTACTACCGAATACTACTTCGAAGACTTCTAAAAAGCTAAGTACCCCGTTGGGGACTCTTTCTTGCCTCAGCCGATGTCAGAAAAAGTGAATAACTGTTTAACTTGTGGGAAACAGATATCTCATAAAGATTTCCACTCTTACTGCTTACCTTGTTTAGGCCCAGACCACGACGTAGCAGCTTGTCTAGCCTGTGCTTCTTTTAACCGACGGACGCTTAGACGTCGGTCGGAATTTGCAGAACAGTTTTTCGGTTCTGATTTTGCTTATATCATGCCGTCGGATCCTCCGACTTCACAAATTACCAAAAAACGTAGGGAAAAGGACCGACACTCGTGGTCCGCGGTTTCGGCCGAAACCGCGGTTAAGCCTACCACGAGTGTCTCGGTTTCGGCTGAAACCGAGCAAGCGGTTCTTCCCCCAGCCGAAAACATGCCTTCTACCGAGGCCTCTTCTAACCTGGTGGAATCGGCTTCTGAAATCCAACCTGTAGTTGCGGTTTCTCAGGAATTATCAGACACTATTCCCTTGGATATTTCAACCCCTGCACGTGGAGCTGCTAGGCCTCCTGCAGCCATGTCTATTAAGGCCTTTGCCAGGGCTAAAGCAGCCAAAGCTTCAAAAACGGTGCCTGTCAAACTCCCCTCTCACAGGCCCAGCACCAGTTCCCATATGCTTTCTTTGGCTGAGGATCTCATTTCTTTAATTCGTGGATCCCAGCCTCATCGAGACAGGACCTCTCATCCACCTCCAGAGAAGAGGCCTAGAACAGAGCCCCCAGAGCCAGTATCCACAGATGATTCCTGATGACTCAGAACATACAGACCCTCCTGAGGCTCCTTATTCCCCTTACGAAGACTCTGATGCTGAAGAGTCCATTCCTTCAGCCTCTCCACCTGAGGAATTTTCCTTTGGGGAAACCTTGCATGCTATGAGGGAACAATTTCAGTGGCAGGGCCAAGATTTCTCAGACTCCAGAAAAAGGCTTAGAACCTTTCTACATTTGCCACAGCATAGGCCTTTAGCTATACCTCCAGTTCTTTCTGTTGTAGATGATGCATTTAATGATGCTTGCACTGCTCCTGATTCATTACCTCCGGCCCCTACTAAGCCCGATAGGTTCTACAGGGTCCCAGACACTCATCACCATTTATACAAGGCTCCTTTTGCAGATCCAGAGACTATCTCCCAGGGCCCTAAAGCTGTAGCAACTTCATCTACTAAAAACCCCCTCCCCTCTGAAAGGGAATTCAGGTCCTTAGAGAGATGGGGTAAAAAAGTTTACACCTCTGCTACTTTGTCAGCTAGGGCTTTGAACTGCCAATTTCATATGATTCAATATCAAGAGTTTATGCTTGACCAGTTAACTAAAAAGCTATCCTATGAAGAATCCTTAGATAAGAAATATGTTCAGGAAATGGTACATAACATACAGCAGGTTAGTAACCATTCTTTAAAATGTGGCTATGATGCACTGGAGGCTTCCTTTAGATCAGCCATGACTGGCACAGTTATCAGGAGACATGGATGGTTGAAAGAGCAGGCATTACCAGACCATGTCAAATCAAAGCTTTTGGATGCACCCATGGACAAAGTCAATTTATTTGGTTCCCCTGCACAGCAGGTGCTAAAAAAGATGGAAGAGAAGGCGAAATCTGTACAAACAGTGAAAGATTTCTTACAGGTTCAACCTCCAAGGTTTAGCAGGAACTGGCCCTCCAAGAATTGGTCCTTTCCGGACTCCTCTAAGACACAGAGAGGCAGGAATAGGCGTTCAAGAGGCAGAAACCAATCCAGGGGTGCCTACAGGGGACGCCAGTGGCAAGGTAACAACCAGCAAGGCACGGACGCAGCCACCACCACCACAACAACACAATCACAGTGACTTGGCTGTGGCACCGCCTACCAGGGAACAACTGGAAGCACCCTTAGGCGGAAAGCTAACCTTATTTTCAAAGAACTGGCATTGCATCACAAGGGAAAAATGGATTTTGCAAACTATAGACCAAGGTTACAGGTTCCATTTCCATACTCTACCAGGAAAGAGAGGAATGCCAAACCTACCACCTACTCAAAGGGCAGAAGCTCTAAAGCAAATATCTCAATTATTAAGAATGAGAGCTGTGGAAAAGGTACCATCTATGGAACAAGGAAAGGGATTTTACTCCAGACTCTTCCTGGTACCAAGAAAAGAGAGCAAATGGAGGCCTATTCTCAACCTGTCTGCTTTAAACACATTCCTCATTGTTCCAAAGTTCAAAATGCTGACCCTACAGCAGCTTCTTCCCATGCTGGGCAAGGAGTCTTGGCTGGTAACTCTAGATCTCAAGGAGGCATACCTGCACGTCCCCATACAACCAATTTGCAGAAGATACCTCAGATTTCTTGCAGGATCAGAGCATTATCAATTCTCAGCATTGCCCTTTGGCTTATCTACTGCGCCCAGAGTGTTCACGAAATGCCTGGTATCAGTAATTGCTCATTGCAGACTTCAGGGGATCCAAATTTATCCCTACCTGGACGACTGCCTGATACAAGCGGACAACAAAAGCAAGCTAACAGAAGACTTACAAAGAGTCATTTACCTGCTGCAAGCCCTGGGATATACAGTCAATATAAAAAAGTCAAGGCTGATTCCATCCCAAAGAATAACCTTTCTGGGTGCAGAGCTGGACACACCAAAACGAATGGCATTCCTAACTGCAGAAAAGAAAGAGCAACTACCTCTCTACTTCTTGGCATTAACAAAGCAGAACCATCTAACTGCAAGAAAAGTACTGCAAGCCCTAGGCTTCATGGCATCCTGCATAATTCTGGTCCCTCATGCCAGACTGCATATGAGAAAGCTACAGTGGTACCTAAAGAATTTGTGGTCCCAACACAAGCACAGCCTAGAAACCAAAATTCCAATAATCCCATGCCTGAAGCAAGAGTTCCTATGGTGGCTCAGGCCTGTCAATCAAACACAGGATTGCCCTTCTGCAACAGTCAACCAAGCCAAACCATCACGACAGATGCCTCAGACCTCAGTTGGGGGGCACACATGCTGGGCAAGTGCATACAAGGCTTATGGACTCAAGACCAGCTGCGCCTGCACATAAATCTAAAGGAAATGCTGGCAGTAAAATTGGCAATCCAGTCATTCAGACCATTTCTCCAAGAAGGTCAGTTGATGATAAGGACAGACAACACCACAGTTATGTGGTACATCAACAAACAGGGAGGCACACATTCATATCCTCTATGCCGGCTGGCACTGGACCTATGGGATGTGGCTCTGAGCTACAACATTCAGTTACAAGCAATTTTTGTACCGGGAAAAGAAAACATTCTAGCAGACATGTTAAGCAGAACTACCACAGATGCCCACGAATGGATGCTGCATCCGGACATCTTCAAAGCCATCACAAGAGAATGGGGATTACCACAAATAGACTTATTTGCATCCCCACTCAATCACCAGCTAAAGAAATTCTGCACAAGGACGTACCACCCACTTGCTTGGAAGGTGGACTCCCTATCTTTCAGTTGGAAAAACCTGACAGCATACGCATTCCCTCCACTTCCTTTGATGCACAAGGTGCTTTTGAAGATCAAAGAGGAACGTCCAAGGATCATTCTGATAGCTCCAGACTGGCCAAGACAACATTGGTACCCATTGCTGAGGAGCATGTCTCGGGAACAAATATGGACAACTACCCCTGATCCCATTGCTGTTAACACAGAACAACTACAACATCCTGCATCCAAACCTGAAAACTCTGCAGCTAACTGCCTGGAACATTACATAAGAACAATTAACCCAAATTTATCCCAAAGGGTTAAAGACATAATCCTTGAGGCTCGTAGACCTTCAACAAGAAAGAACTATGCAGCAAAATGGAAAAGATATCTCATTTGGAGTACTGCAAAGGGAGAAGATGTGGCACGGGTAAACATAGCCAACATCCTGGAGTACTTGGCAGAGCTCTTCCATACAGGCCTGTCCTATTCTTCCATCAAGATACATGCATCAGCTATTTCAGCAGAATACAGCTTGGATCCTCCTGTCTTCTCTCATCCTCTGCTCAGACAGTTTCTGAGAGGAATTAAAAATGTAAAACCTCCCAGGAAACCACCATTGCCAGCATGGGACTTGAACTTTGTGCTAGAAAATTGACACTTCCTCCTTTCGAACCAGCAGCAACGGCAGAATTACAATACTTATCCTGGAAGACTGCTTTCCTGCTGGCAATCACCTCAGCAAGAAGGGTCTCTGAACTACAGGCATTAATGGCAGTGCAACCCTTCCTGATCTTCCATCAAGATAGAGTGTCCATGAGAACAAATCCTACATTTATGCCTAAGGTGGTATCCAGAGTGTCTTTAAATCAGGCTATTCACCTACCTACATTCTTCCCCAACCCACAGAACAGGGGAGAAAGACTGTTGCATACCTTGGATGTACATAGACAATTACGCTACTACCTGGACAGGACCAAGTCCAATAGAAAAACTGACCAGCTTCTGGTAGCATATGCAACAGGAAAGGAAGGAAAACCAATTTCAAAACAGACAATCTCCAAATGGATAGGAAATTGCATTAGATTTTGTTACTCCTACCATGGAAAGAAAACTCCAGAGAACATCAGGCCTCACTCCACAAGGGCTACAGCCACTACCACAGCTTTCTTACGAGGAGTGGCTACCAAGGACATTATAGAGGCTGCAACTTGGACCTCCGTGCATACATTTGCCAAGCATTACAATTTACCTTTATACTCTAGATCCCGAGCAGGTTTTGCCACTGCTGTTTTGCAAGGGATCCTAACTACACCATAATCTCTCCTTTTTCCTCCCCTAGTTTAGCTATGTTATTCTACCCATTTGTAAGGACTGCAGATGCATCCTTGAAGGACATAGTACAGTTTTGTACCTACCATAAATGTAGATGTCCGATAGGAATGCATCTGCAGTCAGGATTACCCACCCACCTTCCCTCTGTGGTACTCCTAGGGTATTTGCCATCCTTCAGCTAGCTTGGGGGGGATCTATTATGGTGTATTTGTTTGTATATATGTACATACATGCTTATTTTATGTGTTTGCTCTCTACTATTTGGAAACATTGGCATTTATCCAAATTTAGCCATCCAAGAGGGCACCTGGCATCTGGGGCAAGAAACACTGAGGAAAATGGCGTCGGCTGATGCCTTTATACCTGAAGAACTGCAGCTATGATGTCGGGTGAAGCGCGACACCAGCCGAAGCCAGACCCAGACTTTGGAATCCGGCCGACCGAAGGGCTGCCTGACGACAGGACTACCCATTTGTAAGGACTGCAGATGCATTCCTATCGGACATCTACATTTATGGTAGGTACAAAACTGTACTTTTGGTTGTATCTTAATATTTTCCAGTATGTTTAGAAAGGTGTAGTGGGAATCTTGGGGCATGGTGGGGGATCTGTAGCAAGCTACAGTTTGGATTGCAGTCTTACATAGTGTTAGTTGTACCTGGAAAATTTCAGCTGCATTGTGTTGGGCAACTAGCCTGGTGGTGTGAATATCCTTGGTGAATATGGACACTCTTCCACCTTTAGTGTTTCGATCCTGATTTGGTGGCCGAAAAGTGTGGTAAGAGTTGTAGCCTGGTATTGCAGGGGTGCTCTCTGGAGCCTTGAACCATGTCTCAGTTACTGCACAGATATCAATGTTCTCCATTTTTAGGAGTGCCTCGAGAGTGTGCATTTTGAGGTTTAGACTTCTAGAATTGAGTAGCATTACCTTCAGATTTTGCATGCTTGTACCGGTTACGGTGGTGGTTTTGTCCTTTGCCTAAAAAAGGCACTATAGGGGTGGCAAGAGCCTTAGCCAGTAACCTGAATCCCAGGGGCGACAGGTGCAGACCATCTCTGGCAAAGCATCATGGCCTGTTGATCATGTCATCCCAGGCAGACAGATACTGGATCCCCTTTGAATAACACCAGAAGCTTAGCCAATTGTTGAAGTCAATCATTTTGTCTGTATATTGTGGTATCATTCTGGGTGAAGGCAGGATGCTACTCAGGGCTAGGGTCATACCTGCCTGGGCCACATGATCTGAGAGCTCTTCCATGTCTCTCTTCATTTAGTCCAGGGAGGTACGTCTCAAGTCATTCACTCCAATATGGACAATGACAGAGTCATATTTGTGCTTGTTGTGGAGTGACTTGAGTGCATGTGTTATGTGGTGGATCCTGGCACCCGACAGGCAGCTGACTGTAATTTTCTCCTTGTTCAGCCTGCTGAGTGGGACATCAGTGTGCCTGACTATAGAGTCACCTATGACTAAAGTGTTAGGTACGTTGTCTTGCCTTAGGGGCTGTTGCTGGGTGGCACACTGGTATTGTGAGCTATGTGACACTTTGGTTGTGATTGGTGTTTCCGTTTCAGCTTTGGATGTCCTTGTTCCTTGGGCAGGTTACAGTTAAGGGCCTCCGCATATGTGGATTTAGTGTTGCTATCAGTGGGTGTTGGTGGTGTGAGTTTAGAAGGGCTATATGTTGGTTGGGGTGTAGTGCGGGTGTTAACCTTCTCCTCTTGACTGTCTAGTGCAGTCTTGGGTGGAGAGAGCTTTGCTTCCAGTTTGGCTATGTAAGTGCATCTCTCACAGGTTGTAGCATTGGGTGGTAGGAGGAGAGGGTTGTCTGTGTACATGAGGCAATTGCTGCATTACCCCAGTATGCCCAGATTCACCTGGTGGACAGGAGAAATCACCAGAAGCTGACCCTTGGACATGCCTGGTTTGGTGCTATTTTTGAAAAGTACAGGAGCTGTTTTCCCTTCCCTTAGCAAAGTACTTTGCAGTTATAGGCTGTTTAGTGCCTATGATTAATTTCTCCTTATTAATAAGGAGAGTTGAGTGCTTGTATCATTTTAAGGCTTCCTAGTGCTTTCCAGCAGGTATTAGAGCAAGTGCTAGTCACTGGGATGCTTAAAATTAAGATGAAAAAAAATGGTTTATCCTAACCACTGCAGTGTGCACTAGAGAAGTTAGATGTGAAAGTAGGTAACTTAAGTTTTACCTGAGTAAAAAGTTAAGTTTTAGTGGAGAATCACTATTTTTATAACAGCAAGGGGTGATCACTTTTGTATTGTGGTACTATGGAATACAGTAGGATGGCCAATAAATTTAAATAGTTGAAGGGGTGTGATTTCACAAAATTATAATTTTGTGCTTACACAAGCCAGTGAAAGCAGAGAGGAAATGAGATATTTGGTCAAATTAACATAAAAGACAGGCAGCTAGAAAGACAGTGGTATTTAAGAACAGAATAGTAACAGGGTGGGTGGGTGGCAAAAATTTCTGGCTGACTCACAAGAGACAGAGCTGTCATCTCTTTTGAAGTTTTAATATGCAGTTAAAAGCAGAATACAAATGAAACACAAGGTAAAGAAAACAAATCACAGTATTCTAAATATAAAAAAGGCAATAAACTAATACAAAATACAACAAATAAAAAGCAAACTAACCTTTTCCTTCATTGCAAAGTGTAGCAGAGTCTGGGTGAGCCTTTCTATTAAAGCTCTGAAATGTTTTTTTTTACCCCTTAAATAGAAATTTTATTTCCTAGCTCCACCCCCTCAGTTAACAAATGGTTAACCTTAAGCGACCTCTTCTATATTATGTATGAGTCCTTAATTGATCAGTTCTAATTTCTGCCTGACTCACAAGAGACAGAGCTGTGGTCTCTTTTGAAGTTTTAATATGCAGTTAAAAGCAGAATACAAGTGAAACACAAGGTAAAGAAAACAAATCACAGTATTCAAAATATAAAAAAGCAATAAACTAATACAAAATACAATAAATAAAAAGCAAACTAACCTTTCCTTCACAGCAAAGTGTAGCAGAGTCTGGGTGAGCCTTTCTAATAAATCACTTTTGACAGTGAGTCTAAGTTACAGAATGTAGGAAGGAGTAGTGGTTGCAGAAATGGAGTCAAGGAATTGGAGGAGGTCAGGTCTTGAAGGAAGGGGATGTGGAGCAGTTACAGTTAATGGAGGGTAGGTAGTTGTGTAGAGAGTTTGAAAGTAGCAGTGTGTGGGTTAGATCGGAGAGTTATAGGGAGAACGTTCTACTTTTTGGCAATAGTATAGGAGTATAAGAGTTGGCCAGCTGGAAGTTTTGGCTTATAAATCTGTAGTAGATGTTGATTTTCAGACCCAAGTATTCTTTTGGGTAGGTAGTTGGTAGAAACAGAGGAAAGGGCCGGACATTTTGAAGGTTTGTGTATAATTTTGTGTGCTATCATTAGTTGAATGTGGGAGAGATGGTGTGGTAGTTCTGTCCAGTTTAGAGAATGTAAAGCTGTACAGTGGTGGATAGAATAGGAGGCAGTTGTTGTGAATCGGGCAATTTTATTGTGATAGGTTTCTAGTAGGGATTTTAGGTTAGAGGGTAGGTTTGTGAGTAGTGGAGCCCCATAGGTTAGAGAAGGTAGAAGATAAGTGATGGCTAGGGTCTTTTTGTAGTGGGGGATTTGAAAGTGTGTCTGTATAGTAAGCCCAATTTTTGATGATTTTTTTTTTGATGTTGTGTTGGACATGAAGATCGAATTTGAGGTGTTCATCTGTTATAACACCTAGCAGTTTTGTATGGGTGACTATTTCAGTTGGTGTTTTGTTGTGGGAGAGTGTAGTGAATTGGTCTTTGTTTATTGGGGTATGAAACTTAGGGTTAAAAAGTAGTAGTTTGGTTTTGTTAGGATTGAGAAGCAAGTGATTTTTGGTAAGCCAGTTTTCACTGGACGTGAATGCTAGTTGAGTAATATTTTGGAGCTTGGGAATGGAATCAGCAGAGCAAATGATTGTAGAATCCATCAGCATATTGAATAAGAGAACCATAAGTAAGAGAGAAGTGGAGCCTGTTAATGAAGATGCTGAAAACTAGGGGCCCCAATATAGAGTTAGAGTTGGCTCAGAAGAAGAGGGTGAGACAAGGTTATTGAAGGCTTTGGAAAGGGCTAGGAAGATGGATGAGACAAATTTACCAGAGTCCCTAGATTTATTGATTGTGTCCATGAAGGAGATGATGGCAGTCTTGCTGTGACCTAGCCTGAACCCATGTTGAGTAGGAGACAGACTTTGATTTGTGGTGAGAAAGTCAAGAAGTTGAGACGGTACAAATTTTTCAAGAATCTTGGAAGTCGGGGAGAGAATAACAATTGGACTGTAGTTGGAGAGATTTTTGGGGTCACCTCCTTAATGAAGGGCAGAATAAATACCAGTTTCCTGTTATATGGCCCACTGTTCCTTTTGTAGCTATGCATTTATTGTGTCTACATTCCTGTGTAGGAACCCAGAAAAATTCATTTTCATTACTGTGAAAGAAATTTTTAAGTAAGGAGTAAAGGATTTATGTCTGTAGATGTAATGGGGGCCATTTTAGAGAGACAGTAGAAGATGAGGAAGATTAAAGTATCACTCCAAAGGGATAAATGGTAATATAATAAAATGCATTTTTATTTCACAACAAACAGTACCACAATTTAGTAGTAGCACATATATATTCAAACAGAAAAGTTACGAAACTCTGAGAGGTAGGTCTATGCAACACAGACACAGTAGATAGTTCTGCTGCTTGCTCAGTTTGTATGATTTAAGCCATATGGCACACTTGATTGCGGGATGAGAGAGAGTGGAGGAAAAGGGGGGGCTCAGACAATCTAATCAAAAGCTTGCATTTTGTGAGTGAGTACTTGCATAATCCTGTTGCCCAGACCTTACTGCAGCTAGTGACATGAGGGAATCAGATGGAATGAGACAGGATACTCCAGACATTAGGAGTAAAGATCATGGTTTTATTTGTTATAGAGATTTTATTGCTAATGATCAATATATATAGGTACGATGAAGAGGAACCTTATGGGATCAAATAGAGAGAGAGAGAGAGAGAATGTGCTTGAGAGAAGCACAGTCCAAAGTTGCAAACTCTGAAGATTAAAGTACATATTGCAGACTGCAGTTTTTGATGGGATGCTAATTTTGGACAGGGTGCAGCAGTGGTACTAGAGTTACGAATCTGCATATCTTCTTAGTTTCTGTAATTTAGAGGAGATGGTAGTGAAGGAAGAAATATACATGTGAATGATATATTAATGAACAAGGATGAAGTCTTTATTGATGATTAATGCTGTTATGCCAGGGGCAGCAGACATGGAAGTTGAAGTAGGCTGCTTCAGATAATGTCTTGAGTTTAGTTCATATATGTCAATGTGGAAGGGAAATGAGAGAAGGGGAGAGGGGGGTCGCATCAAAGTCTTGTGTATTTTTAAAAGTGTTTCACAGTGGCATACTACCAAGTTGCATTATGCTGTCTTTCTGTTAGGGGTAAGCATGTGACTTCTCTTCAAAATGAGAAATTCAGTAAAGGTTCATATTATATCTGTTGTGAGCTGGTATTGAGGACTTCCAAAATGGCCGCACACACTGATCAGCAGCTTGATTTCAGCTCTCTCGGTATGAAAACAGAATCTGAGAAAAAAAGAGGCCAGTGAAATTGCCAGCTTGGGTAAAATTTAGGAACTGGCTAGTAAATACACTGCCTGGATGCCAGCAAAAAAGAAATTTGAAGAACCTGAAAGAAAATCAGACACAAACTGTGAGGAGAAAACACTGGCTGGGAAGAATTCTGCAGCCATTCAGAAAAAAGCAGTTCAAGCTTCAGCTGTTGTTTATGGATGCGGATAGTGAGATGCAAGCAGTAAAAATGTTTTTAGACCCTTTAGTGTTATACAGAGGTTAGGCATATTTTTTAACAACATGAGAAGAAGTTGTGGACAAACATTAACTTAATTCTGTCAGTTAATCTGAGGGAGGGGCAAGAGTTAAGTGGGATAAGTTGATCCTCCCAACAAAACAAGGTGGTTTAGGAATACCTGATTTGAAGTGATATTATAGAGCTGCGCAGTTAAGACTCATACAACACAAGCAGAAGGTTATAGTTCAAAGTGGAAAGGGATGATGATGAAGCAGTGAGGATTTGAAGAAATTGGAGATAATGGGATTTTGGATGCAGATCATCCAGGGGAATAATGACAACCATACAGAATATTATAGTCATGAAGTTTCAGAACATATTAAAAGAACTAAGCCCAACCCAGGAAAGGAGATTTAACCAGTAGGGATGACTGCAGGTAGGGGTAATAAGAATAGGCAAGAAGGGCTAGAATTAACTGGAGAAAACTGGAAAGCAAACCAAAGTTTTGGGAGAAAAAATAGAGAGGGAAAGGTAATAGAATGAGATGAGGCCCGAAAGAAGTTCTGGGACTGCCTTTCCTACCAGGAATTGATAATCATAGTATAGGCGAAGAGAATAGGATTGGTAAGTCCTAAGTGAAAGACTGCTCCAGTAAAGTTTGTAGTTAAATCCAAAACAGGAGCCAGTGATAAAAAAAGAAATAAATAATAGAGCATGTAAAATATTACATGATGACTCTTACAGTCAATCAGAGGAGGTTAAAAACATTGGTAAAAGAGATTGGAAAACCGTTTACCAGGGAACAATGGGAGGACATATGTTTGAATTCCAAGTGTGCAGCAAAGTCCAGAAGGTTTACAACTTTTGCTTGGAAATGTTTGCATAGGTATTTTTGTAAGTCAAACAGGCTTCAAATAATGTTCTCATGTATATAGCAAATATTAGAGGCGTAATAGGGAAGAAACAGGTAACTGGGACCATGTTTTGTAGAAGTGCAATGAGTTTGCAGATTTTAAAAATTCCTTAGTGTCAGAAATGTTGGGGAAGCAAGCAGTAAGTAAGGAAATGCTTCTTTTGAGATGGTACACAGGATCTGAATGGCCTTAAGTTTAATTCTATTGGCTGCCAAAAAAAAAGCAATTACTAGAAAATGGTAGTTCATATCTAACCCAACTGTATTTAAAGTATTGAATGTTGTAAAAGAACTGGAAGTGGGATTTTTAGACAATGGAAGGAACAAATTACATAGAAATAAATGGAATTTGGTGGGATCAGTACATGCAGAACAGTGTTCGGGAGGAGGAGTGAGGTGTAAGGGAAGACAGGAATTGAACAATTTATGTAATGTTAGACTGAATAACAGTTTTTATATAGTAAGATGAAATGAATGTAATAAGATTAAATGAATGTAATGCATGATGTATGTAAATGAAAAAAAATCATTGCATTTTTCTTTTCTGTTAGTGTGTGTGCATTTGTCTTGAGTCACAGTTTAATAAAGGTGTTTCAAAAAACTTGTATGTTCATCATTAGATCATTGTTGCAGTAGCTTCTAGCTATATGGGACATATCCTTCCAAAGATCAGGTGTTGGGCCAGTATACAAAAGCTTATTTTGCACCATCATCATATTATACCTGTTAGAATACAAGAGTGCTAGTATAGAAGGGGACATACTAGCATGAAATATCAGAACTTGGTTGCCGTTGAAGAGATCAGTCAAACACTCGTTAACAGTGAAATTTCAGTACAGCATTCAGCTAGTAAATTTGATTTTGGGCAAATAAGTACTCCACAGGGGACCTTCCTTTTACTTTTCTCAAAAAATTTTCTTATGTCTGGCAGAAAAAGAAAGTTCTGTTTGAGGAAGACAAATCCCTTACAAGAATTCTCTCACAGCTTGTCTTTTGCTTAGTGGGATCACATGACATCCATTCTTGTGAGATTTGTCATTCTTTTACACCCTAGACAATTTGTAGTGAGCTGGTTTAAAAGCCATTGCTCATTTTTACATGAAAAACATCTTTTTTTGTCACTGGATGCCCCCCATCCGATAAAAAAGAAGAAAAGGAATACCAAGGAGAATTCTGAAGCAACTCTGCTCTGTCTTTACAGGTCACAGACTGATTCCGATGTGGCCATTTCCGAGTCCTTGGACAGTCAGTCTGAGAGTCCTGACCCCTCAGGTGTTGCTTCTCAGAATGCTGCTAAGGTACAGCAACATGGCACTTCCTCCTAGACCAGATGTCAGGCTTTTATCGAGAAGGGAGAACACTCTTTCAGGTATCAGAAGGTCAAGATGGAATACCTGCAATTTTATTCTGGGAGGAGATAGCTGTGACTCCGTTATGGAGGTATAAACATCTGATACTTCCAAGACCATTAATTTGGTTATACCAGGAAAAAAAATCATAGAAAACAAAGCACCTTTGCTCACCTTACATTATGGCTAGCTCTAAGGGTTCTAGTGATGAGTGGTATAATTTTTGCTAAGTGGCTTTTTGAGGCATTTTCAGTCTCTGTAATCTTTTCTATTACCTACATACTCAAAAAGGAAAAGATGTCCCTCCTCATCTGAGACTGAGTCTGCTTCAGAATCTGAAGTAAAGGACCTTGATTGTGAATATCAGGTCTCCTCCCCTGTTCACTTTTGAGTCAGAGTCTAGAGAACATTTCATGTGACTCTCCAGTTAAGGAGATTTTTTTCAGACACTTTCCAGAATGAAGGAATTTTTTTCAGTGGATGGAAAAAGAAATGTCAGAGACCCAGACGAGATACTATGACCTCCTCTATTTTGATTTCCTCTATACCCCTTGCTATTCCACTGGTTATAGTGGTACTAGAGGACAGATTTAACTCTGCCTGTTCCTCACTTGATGTTCAACCTCCTGCTCCTAAAAAGCCTGATAGACTATATAAGTTGCCTGAACCTAACAAATATGTCTTCAGAAACCCTTTGGCAGACTCTGATGTGCTTTCCCTGTATAAAGATAGATCTTCAAAACCTTTAACTTCATCCAATCCAATAGCTACTGACAAAGATGGGACAACTTTTTAGAGATGTGGAAAGAAGGTGCATACATCTTATACCCTGGCCTTTAGAGCAGCAAACTGCCAAGCTCGTATGGCCATGTTCCTTCTTGTCGTCATCTCTGATATGAAATGGGTAATTTCTAATTTACCTCTTTGAAAGTTAAATCTTCTCTGGGCAATATGTGTTTTTGTTTTCCAGTTTCCCAGGTCACAAAACACAACCTCAAGTGTTACTATGATGGTGCTAATAATGTTTCCAGATGTGAAAGCCCAGAGAGTCATTTTGTTTGGCAGTGTCATTAGCTTAAAATGCATTAATGACAGGGAAAGCTTATTCAGGGAGTTTACAAAAATTTCCAATCCCCTGTTCCAAAATATATCAGGAACTATTCCTCCAGTTTGGGATGTTTCTTTAGAAAGTCCTTTAAATTTGGACAACAGAAGTTTTGAAAACAATACAAGAAAAAGTGGGATGGGGATACCAACAAAAAAAAAGGAAATTGACTCCAGGATCCTTCTCAGCATGGCTGTATGAACCTTTCCTTCTCTCCACTTCCACATTTCAACTATCCTTGCACATTAGAGAAAAACAGTCCTCTTCCTTTCCTTTCTGGAAATGATTACCTTAGATTATTGGGTCCTGGAAGGAATCTAACATGGTTGCAAATGACCGTGGATATCCTACCCTCCAAAATCAGGAATTCCTCGTCATTCAAAAAATGTTACCTTTTTGTTTCCTCCCATTCTCTTTCTCAAATGCTGGCACAAGGAGTGATAGAACCAATCCCATATTCCGAACAAGAAAGAGTTTTTTTTTCCAGAATATATCTAGTATCCAAGAAAGAGAGCTCTTGGAGACCTGTATTTCATCTTTCCAATCTAAGTCAGTTTGCAAAAATTCTAGATGCTTACCCAACAAAATGTGTTTCCCTTGATTCCTCCAAACTCTTTTCTTGTGGCATTGGATCTCAGAGATGCTTGTCAAATTCCAGTTCAGAAAGACTTCGATCTTTTAAGATTGTTCTGTGTCTGGATCACATTTTCAGTTTAGTTTGTTACCCTTTGGTCTTTCAGCAGCTCCAAGGTTTTTGCCATGGTGTTTTTTCCCCTCAAAGTTCCTGGCACAGGTAGTTGCTTTTTACAGAGATCCATATATATATATATATACACCTGTTTGGACCATTGCCTTGTTTTAGCATAATCCTTTCAAAATTCCCAAACATCCTTTCTCTTCATAGTAAATCTTCTGTAATGCCTTCTCCAGTTGACAGGTTGGCTTTCCTAGGATGTCTGCTGGACTTATTTCTCATGATGGTATAGCTTCCACCAGAAAAGGTGTGCCATTACCATCTTACATTTCTGGATCTAGCTCACAAGTCTGTGACTCACAGTGAAGGATTACCTTAGGATCCTAGGTTATTATAAGACATCAGACACCTTCATAGTTCTCCTACCCAGGCTGCATATGAGGACAGTTCAGTGGTTCCTCAGATCAGTTTGGACCCAATACCAGCACCCCCCTTCTATTCCTGTACCAGTGCTGGATTTTGTCCAAAAGGAAGTAAGTCATGTCCAAATCATTCCAGGTCTTCCCTTTTCTCCCCCCAACCCAATTTATGATGAAAGATGCTTCAGGTTTTGCCTGTGGAGCAGTGTCCTAGGTTTTCATATACTGGCTAATTACTCATCCACTCCCATAATGCCTATTTTAGGCAATGTCAGTTTTCTAAAATTTCCAGCATAACAAAACAGAATTGCTGTTCAGTTGTAGGGCCCTTAACAAAAAGCTCCAGTTTCTTCAAGCACTTCTTGCCCTGGAAAAAATCGATATATCAACTGTCACAGAGGCCTGGTTCAGGACTAATGATTGCGGTCCATTAGTCCAGAATTTCAGTGCCTACCACATGCTCAGACTCACCGAATTAGTTGAATGCCCTAAAGTCTCCATATTCTTAAAAAGCCATTTTACCTCCAGGCTCAGTAGGCAAGATAAGCACCTTGGAACTCCTCCCCATCCAACTTGCTACTTACAGAACTTTTTTGTCATATCATAGCTAACTATGGGAACCCACTACACCATATCATCCTTAGTCGATACCTCTTGCCTAAGCAGCATGAAGTTGCTGTGCATTAAGCCAAACACCATTCTCCTAGGAGACCTTAACTATCCCTCCATTAACTGGGAGACTTGCACATCCTCAAACATGTATACCCAGAAATTTCTGGAGTTCATGAATACAAACTCTCTGGACCAGTTAGTCCACACCTCAGCATTGGGCAATAAAATCCTGGACTCTGCCCTTACCAATATACTGTAGCTTTGCTCTCTACCAATTTTAACTTCCTCCCTAGCCTAATCGGACAACAGAAAAGTCACATTCATCTTAAGACTACAACTGAAAGTAACTCCCAGTACCTCTGTATTAAGAGATTATGCCAAGATTACTCTACTAAAACTGAGTGATGACATGATTAAATTCAGATGCCCCATCCATCTTGATGACCATAATGATTATGCTGAATCCTTCACAACCAAATTCCGTGCACTTGTAAATAGCTGCATATGTACATCTGTTCCCCCTCAGAAATAAATACAATGCCAGATTTAAAAATAAACCACTGTGGTGGAACCCTAATATAAACAAACTGTGTAATAAAAGAAACAGTCATTGCTCACAAAACTAAATTTATATCTCAGTGTATACCATTAACGCTGTTGCCAAACTTTAAGTAACTGCGGACCCTGTTCAAATCATCCAAAGCCAGGTATGAGGAAAAAGTAGGCACCTAGGCAAAGGATAACTACTAAGCCTTCTTTAACTATGTTGGAAATCTTAGAATGAATGCCCAGCACTCTGCAGAGCTAATAGTGAATTATATCACATACTCTGACCCAGAGGACATAACCAGTCTTTTAGCGGTCAAATTTAGTTCAAACTTTACCCTCCTGCCCCCTTCTGTATTTCCAAATTACATACCTGCATCTGCACCCCCCCTCCCCCCATATCTCGCAAAAACAAGTCTTGAAGGCACTGTCCAAGGCCAAGAACACTATTTTTATAGTGTCAGATAACATTCCGGGCTGTCTACTGGTTAGTGTGAAGCATTGCTTGTCAGGCTACCTACAGAGGTTATTCAATAGCCTCTACTCGGGATTTGTGCCACACAAATGGATGACAGCAGTAGTCATTCCTTGCACAAAGGTGAATCATCAACAGACCTGGGTAATTATAGACCCATAAGCTTGATGGGCTTCATCTGTAAGGCTATAGACAGGGTCATTATGGAATCAATAAATAAGGACCAAAATAAACTGCAGACTCTCAAACCAAGGTAGTTCAGATTTGCCAAGGACAGAACCCACCTACTTAACTCGGTTGACTTCTTTCAGAAGGTTGCTGAAGAAATGGGTGAGGGAAAATCAGTGCATACTGCATATCTAGAACTCACAAAGACATTCAACAACATCCCACACTTTGGTATCATGGATAGAACTCTACCAGCAAAATGGAAATCCCTATGTAACCCTGTAACCCAATGGATAGCAAATTGGTTCACAAATAGAACCCTGAAAATTATGGTGTTTGGCTCTACCTTCTCCAAAAGACTTGTCACGAGTGGTTTATCCCAATGGAGAGACTTCCCCTCAGAGTATCAAGGCTAATTCCACCAGAGCTGTGGCTGCTTCTGGGGCATTTTAGAATGGAGTAGACCCTACTCTAGAGGCAGCAACTTGGTCATCTGTATACACTTTTACTAAACATTACAAGATTGACACTTTCCAAGGAAAAGTGTTTTTTCTAGATCTGTTCTTCTTGGTCTTCTGGATTCTGATCCTGCTTCCTCCACCATTCCTGTTTAAGTTTTGGCAATTGTCTGACATAGCTATACACTACTGAAACAGTGATTCATTCAAAAATCTACTGTTATGGTAAGTTTACTTGCTCATTTGTATTTTCCCAGCTTCCAGATCTCAATTAGAATTTCATTTGTCTCCTGTATTTTTTCTTTTAGTTATTTCTGAATGTGTGTGTTTACCTAATCTTTGCCTGTTTAAGGAAGAACTCTGTTTCACATGAAAGGGAAGCCTGTTTCAGAGAAGGGGCAACCTCTGAGACACATTCCTGTTCCAACAGCATGTCCTATTTGTGTTGCAGAAGAAGGTTAAGGTCCCTAGATCAGGTATTTCTTAGGCTACTTGTTTTGTGGATGCCCAACAGGTTCATTAAAGCTTGAGAGCAAGTAGAAGGACAAGGCTTTGAAGTGGTCTGCAGAGAACTTATTTTCCCCATCATGTATCCTTTTTGTGGTGAACCCCTGTGGATGCTCCATATGCCTGGTCAAGCACTGGTCAAGAAAGGGAGTAGTGTACACGGTGATTGGTCTTATGAGAACATACAGAGCATGCTTGTGTATGACCTCCAACTAAAACAAGATCTTTCTCAATAACCATCTTAGTTGTAAAGGCAGTTTCAACTTGGAGGTAAGGGTAGCTAGAACAGTGTATAATCTGGGAATATATTACAGCATGTCACAGAGATGCATCAAAGGAGAGGTTCTGCAGAAGAGATATAAAACACAATATTTGATGTACAAGTTTATAAATACCAATTAAAACAAGTCTGAGGTGGTTTTATTGTCTGAGGTAGTTTCACTGATTGAACATGATACCAAGATTGCCTTTTTACATGTCCTGTTATACACTCCTAGATACCTGGGATGCTAATTTTCTTTAAAAATGTATAGAGCAGTACGCCTGCAATACTCTATGCCAAAGGCTGATTGTGTGTTTTAAAATCACTGCTTCATCATTTTTATGCACCTGCCTTCTCTTTGGAGATATAGGTGGAATCCCTGTAGTGAACTTATGGCTACCCATCCAGTCGTCCAGACTGCGTTTGAAGAGGGCCAATAAGGTGCTCTGCTTGACATGAAGTAGGAGTCTGTTCCAAAGGTGTGGTAACCTCTGAGAGACAAATCTGTCCCTCCAGCAGGTTCTGTTAATGTCACATACCAGATTAAGGCCATTAGAGTGAGTAACCCGTGTACCATTTGACTTTCAGAAATGCAGCATTTCCAATAAAGCTGGGTCAATTTGCCTTGTATGCAAGGCAAAGATCAGCTCTGAGCAGTCTGCATGAAACAGAAAAAAGTGACTGATTTCAGATGGTCCTCATTGGACAGATGCTGAAGAACTTGAATTTTCCTTGTGAGGAACCTTTGTGGTCTCTCCAATTGCTGCAGATGCTTGGAAGGGTACATTCCAAAAGGGACATTGTACTCGATTATTGGCCTGATGAGGGAAGAGTACATGGAGGTTATAACTTCTTTTTTTCTGGAGGCAATGCCCTTACTTATGAGATGAGCAATATAGAATGCCCTTCTTACCACTGTGTAGACATGATAATCAAAGGTAAGGTTGCTGTCAACCTGTGTGCCCAGGTCTCTCCCCACAGAGTGCTTACTTAGGATGTTATTGATGTGGTAGTTAGCAGGAACATCACTCTTACTGAAAGGGATGGTAAAACATTGTTTTGCATTGAGTTTAAGGCCATGACTTTGGCACCAGTCATTTGTTTTAAGACCCTCTTGTTAGGATGTTGACATTGTTTGGAGATTCTATGACCGCTCCCAGTTTGCAGTTATCAGCAAACATCGTCAGCCACAGACCTTTAGTTTTAGCTTGCACGTCTGATAAATAGATTCTGAACAGTAGAGGTCCCAGGGATGATCCCTGTGGAACACCACTGGTTACAGGTCTGCTGTTGGAGGTGGGTTCCCCTATTTTGACTATATGGGTTCTATCAATGAGCCATTTAACAACCCATCTAATGATATACGGGTTGATACCTAGCTGGGTGAGTTTGTCAGTTATGCCTGAGTGGGGGATAGTGTCAAAAGCCTTGGCTGAGTTTAGGTAGGCTGTGTGCACAGATTTCCCCTCATCAAGGACCTTGGTGACTGTCTTGAAGAAGTCCACCAGGTTTAACAGGCATGATCTCCCTTTCCATTCTGACATTTAGTCTGTCTGACTTTAACTGCTTACAGTCAGTTGCCCATATCACACAAGCACGTAACGTTTGCTCTAGCTTGACAATGTGAGTGTTCAAGTACTTATATTGTACACTTCTGTAACTTCTCATCGTACTATACTATGATATACTATTGTTTGCTCTATTAATTTGTGCTCATCTCTGACTTTTGTATTTTTATCATATATGTGGAGCTTTTGTATTTTTTATGATTGTCATATATGGGGAGCTTTACTCCCCAGGTCTCTGCTGAAAACGGGCACCTGATTGCCCAGTAAGACCAACCCCAGTAATCAAATATAAAATAAATAAATAAATTATATTTTCTTCAAAGATGTATTATTTTGCTCATGTGTGTCTTTTTGTTAGTTTTCATGTTGCAGCATGGAGAAAGAGTGAAACAGGCTTCACACTGTCCATCTGTGATCTTTCTTCAAAGTGCAGTGATATCAGTGTGAAAGCAGTAACGTTTTTGGGGGTATGAGAGTCTTGCTTTCTCCCAGCAAAATATTTTTTTAAATATTCAATTTGCTTGTATTACTCATAAGACTGAGTACCTATGCAGACTCTAGATGGATTAGCTAGGCAAGTGGGTGGCAAGGTTAGAGGTTGGCTGTACATTCAAGTTGCAGGTTTGAATCTCATATCTTCCGATCTGTATTGTCAGGCCCCAGTGGCCTAATGGATAAGGGACTGGCCTCCTAATTCAGGGATTGTGGATTTGAGTCCCATCTGGGGTTACATAATCTTGGGTAGGAGGTTTACCATAATGGGTAAAGTCCTTGCCTGATAGGCACAACATACAGGGTTTGATTCTCACCTTGGGTTGTTTGCTAGGCTTAAAATGGCCCTGTAAAGCAGTTAACCTAGTATTCACTTATGAACCAAATAATTTTTTGTCAGATAAATGCCAAATGTTGGAGGTGGTGTGATTGGTAAGAAAAAGGTAACTGGGAACATATGGTTTAGGAGTGTAATGAGTTGGCAGACTTTAAAAAATCCTCACAGAGTACTCTGAAAGAAATATTGGGTGAGCAGATCCATATAACTAAGGAAATGGGGTTTTTTTTGTTTTGTTTTTTGAGCTGGGATACAGGATCTGAATTGCCTAGACATAGTAAGGCCTTAAGTTTAATTCTGATGACTGCCAAAAAAGCAATTACTAGAAAATAGAAATTAAAGTCTAAACCAACTGCATTTGAAGAACTTGGAAATGGCATCTTTAGAAAAGCGCAGGAGCAAATTACATAGCAAAAAATGGAAATTGTGGGAGCAGTTCATGCAGAATAATGTTTTGGAGGAGTAGTGAGGTTTAACAGAAGGCAGGGATTGAACAGTTTAATGTTGGATTGAAGATATTATTCAAAAGAATACATGGTGTGTGTGTGTGTGTGTGTGTGTGTGTGTGTGTGTGTGTGTGTGTGTGTGTGTATATATATATATATATATATATATATATATATATATATATATATATATATATATATATATATATATATATATATATATATAATGTTTGAAATTGGGAACATGTTAATATGGTTTCTCTTCTTTTATATAAATATGTGCTTGTCTATGTTTTGAGTGATAATTCACTAAAGGTGTTAAAAAAAGCTTGAGTACCTGTGATGTAAGTTTCTTAATATCCAAGTTTGTGTTATGAGTTTATTTGCCAAGCTTTAATGATCTGCACTTGTTGATTCAGTGAGATGTAGTAGAAAGATTTTACCTACAATTTAGACCCTTTTGAGAAGCACAGTTCTTTTCAGAATTTAAAAGTACCATTAATAGAGTGTTTATTATGTTTTTTCACTTCACTGTGTTTCAGTTCATTGATAGTGGTGCTTAACCATTTCTCATAGGAGGTTCCTAAGCTAATGTCCCTAAGGTCTTTACAAGCCTACCCATGTAAAAAAAAAAAAAATTACCCTAATTGACAATAGTTAAATGGTTGTTGTTAACAGAGGGACTCTGTGATCAACACTGACTACCCTTGTCCATGAGGGACATAGGTGCCACATTAGGGGTGAATTTACAGTCACCCATCCAGTTGTCAAGGTTGCACTTAAATAGGGTAATTGAAGAGTTCTGCTTAACGTGAAATGGGAGCTTATTCCAGAGGAGTGCCAATCTCTTGGAGATGTATCTGTCTCTCCAGCATGTTTTGTTAATGGCACAGGCTAGGTTGAGATCCCTAGAGCAAGTGACTCTTGTCCCATTTGATTTGGGGATGTGCAGCATTTCCATTAGGGCAGAGTCAGAGACTGCTTTGTAGGCCAGGCACAGGTTGCCTCTCAGCAGCCTGTATGATACAGAGTATAGTGACAGGGCTTTCAGTCTTTTCATGTAAGTCGCGTTTTTGAGGTCCTGGATTCTTTTGGTTAGAAACCTCTGTGGTCTCTCCAGTTGCTGCAGGTGTTTGGTGAGATACATACAGAAGGGAGCATTGTACTCAGTGGTCTGATAAGGGTCTAGTACAACTGAATTTATAACCTCCTTAGTCTTGTGTAGATTAATGTGTGTGTGTGTACCTTTAAGAAGCTATCTAAGGGCTTGCACAAGTGTATAAATACACATCATGTGCGAGCCTGACTAACATTTTGTAGTAAGTTGTTGAGATGTAAGCATGTATGTGTGTAAGGTCTGTCTGTTAATCAGTTTGTTTATATTTTATGATGGTGCTATCCATCCTGATGCGTTTCTATGTAGTAAAGGATCTAAACGAACTACCCCACCTGCTTGTCATCTATGTTAGAGAGGGACAAGCAAAATGGTGTCAGAAGAGGCATGTCTATAGTGGCATGGTGTCAAAAGTTGCATGATCAAAATGACTTGTTGCTAGAAAGAGTTCCAGTTTCTTCAGTTTGAGTCCGAGAGGCACCTGGTTGGTATTGGAGGAATATACAGGAGTAGATCATCCCTGCTGCACATATAATTCGCAAAGCGGGTCAGAAACCAATTTCAGATGTTAAAACAGTCCATGCGGTAGATTTAAGGGCAAAGAATGAGGTATTTTGTACTGTTCGGATAAATGGAAAACCCAAAGAGCTCAAAGTTGACACGGGTTCCAAGTGCAATGTTATGTCAGCAGAAACATTTGCTAGTGTGTGTCATGGGGAAAGGCTTGATTTGGCAAAGTGTGCAAAGCTTGTTGCTTATGGTGGTAAAGAAATTCAGATGGAAGGCTCATTAGTGCTTTCATGTTACTCTGCTGGGATATGTTATTACTAGTTATTTTATGTGGTCAAGAGGCACGTCCAGGTGTTAAGGCTCAGCGACAGTTTGAAAATGAGACTGCTTTCATTTAATAAGGAAGTACATCATGTTAGCTTAAAAGACCACTACTCTAATTTCGGCCAACATATTTTGTCTGCCTATGCTGATCTTTTCAAAGACAAACTAGGGAAGCTTCCAGTTGTGTACTCCATGAAGTTAGACCCAGATGTCTGTCCAGTTATCAGGCCAGCTTGGAAAGTTCCAATAACTATGCAGGACAGAGTCAAAGCTGAGTTAGATAAAATTGTGCAACAAGGTGTTATTTGTCCAGTAGATGTACCTACTAAATGGGTGTCTTCCATGGTGGTAGCTCATAAGAAAAGCTCTGATGACATCAGAATATGTATTGATCCATGAGATTTGAACAAAGAACTAAAAAGACCTCATCATCCAATGTGTACAGTCGGAGAAGTTGCAGCTGTGATGCCAAATGCTACTGTTTTTTCTGTATTAGATGCAAAGAGTTCATTTTGGCAAATTCGGCTTGACAAGGAATCATCATTGCTCACTATGTTCAGTACTCCTTTTGGAAGGTACAGATTTTTGAGAATGCCATTTGGGGTAAATTCTGCAAGTGAAGTCTTTCAACGTGCAATGGAGCAAAATTTTTCTTGGTATACTTGTGCTATTATAGTAGACATAATAGCAGGAGATAATTGTGAAGCTGAGCATGACAAAAACCTCAGAAAAGTTCTGGAAAGAGCAAGTCAAGTGAGGTTACTTATGTTGGCCATTTATTTACCAGTTCAGGCCTACAACCAGACCCTTCTAAGCAAACAGCCATTCTAGAGATGCCAGCTCCAGACAATGTTGAGCCAACTTTCAGCACCGATTAGAGAGCTAACACGTAAAGATGTATCCTGGTCTTGGTTAGAGCAACACCAAAGAGCATTTGATGTCCTGAAATAGAGAATTGCCAGTCCATCTGCTCTCAGATACTATGATGCTCACAAGCCAGTTACTCTTTCATTTGATGCTTCGAGATTTGGTCTAGGTGCAGTCATTCTACAAGAGGGTCAACCTGTTGCCTGTACATCGAGAACTCTTACCCAAACTGAAATGCAGTATACCCAGATCGAGAAAGAGCTTTTGGCAATTGTGTTTGCATGTTCAAAGTTTCATGATTATGTTTATGGTAGACCTATCCAGATCGAAACAGACCACCAACCTCTAGTCAGTATCTTGAGAAAGCCTATGCATACAGCTCCAGCCAGAGGGTTCCTATTCCTTGATCGAACGTTTAGGTTAGCGAATACCTAAACATCGATATGGTAATATTTATTTTATTTATTTTATTTTACATTTGTTGACCGGGCTAGTCTAACTGGATATATGTCCATTTTCAGTAGAGGCCCGTGGAGATAAGCTCCAAGAAAGAAACAAAAAAACAAATAAATAGCAGCAGTCATATATATAATGCATATTACAGGGTAACATAGAATTTTCAGAGAGGGCAAACATCATCACAGTGCGAAATGCAGGTACAGTACATAATAAAAAGAAGGCAGGTTATTGTATAGTTATATTAATAAAGAGTTCTCCCAATAATAAGTATCCACAGAGGATGGAAATAATGTAATGTAGAAGAAAATGGTAATTGTAGTTAATAAGAAAGGTAGAACAGTTAAAGAGAAGTCTAGGGTAGGCAGAGCCAAGTTTGAAGAGATAGATGACTAGTCAGGTTTAGTACAAGGGCATAACCAGTGTGTTCTGAGGAAAAGTTTCAGTCTGTTTTTGAAGACTGATATAGAGGCAAGTAAGGAGAGGTCACTGGGGAGAAGATTCCAGGATTTTCTAACAGTATTAGAGAAGAGAGAATCCCCAGCCTTATTGTTAGGTTTAGAGGTGTGTACAAGAAGTTTGGGTGATGAACGTAAGAACTTCAGATTATTATAGGGGGTGATGAGGGTAGATAGAATAGGAGTATTGGAAAGTTTATAAAGAGTCTTATGGGCAATTGTTAGTTGGTGGAATTTAAGCAGGTTTTGTAGTTCAAGCCATCCTAGCTGCTTTAAAGTAATGCAATGGTGGGTTCTAAATGGGTTATGTGAAGCAAATCTAGCAATGTTATTGTAGGACATTTCCAATTTGTTTAAGTTATTCTTGGTTAGATTAAATGGGTGAGGCATAGAGGAGTGTAGAGATTAGATGAGTGTGAACAATAGTTGTTCTGGCTGTAGGTGAAAGGAAGGGTTTAATCCTATAGAGAGAGCCAAGTTTTTTGTTGACAGTTTTTATAGTAGTATTGATATGGATGTCAAAGTTCAGGTTGTTGTCATTGGTGATACCAAGTAGTTTGGTAGTTGGGTCTGGTGATATAATGGTACCATTAGTGGATGTAACTGAGAAATTAAAAGGAGAGGACTTTTGAGTAGGATTGAAAAGGAGGAGTTTAGTTTTTTGGGGGTTCAAGAGAAGGCAACATTGTTCAACTGTGTTAAATACCTTCTGGGTAAGAGAGTGAAGTTCAGAAGTGGATTTGGCTGAGCATATAAGTGTGAAGTCATCAGCATATTGTATGCATGTGGCTTGGGGGAGGGCTAGATGAAGGCCATTAATAAATATGGAGAAAATAAGAGGTCCTAATATGGACCCTTGAGGGACACCAAGGTCAACGGGCAGGTGGGTAGATAGAGTGTTGTGCCATAATACAGCTTGTTTTTTATCTAAGTAGGACTGGAACCATTTTATGGAGAGTGCATCTAATGACAGATTTGAGGATATTTGAGAATCTGGTGATTTACCATGTCGAATGCTTTAGACAGGTCGATAAATAGTGCAGAGGAAAGCTTATTAAGGTTACAGTTTTTGTTAATGCAATCAGTAAAGGAAAGGGGGGCAGTGGTAGTGCTCTGTGAAGGTCTGAAACCATGTTGACAGATGGAAAGTAAGTTATTTTGGATTAGGTGGTCGAGTAATTGCCTGTGGATGCATTTTTCCATGATCTTTGCCAAAGGAGAAAGAAGGGCAATGGGGCGGTAGTTTGAGAGTTCAGTGGAGTGGCCACCTTTATGGAGGGGGATAATATGGGAGACTTTCCATAAGCTTAGGGATGTGACCTTCCCTAATAGTTTTATTGATCAGAATGGAAATGGGGTGGGCAGTAGCCTTGGCTGATATCTGAAGATATTCAGCAGGTAGTTGGTCTGCTGAGAGAGAGCAAGGTTTCAGTTTTTGGATAAGGGTTAGAATATATGTTGTTGGGACAGGTTGGAAGAGAAATGGAGGGGGTGGGGTTGAGTTATAGGAAGGTAAAGTGAAGCTATTAGGTGATAGCTGACTAGCTAGTGTTTGGATAGCATCAGTAAAAAGGTATTGAAGGTATTGGCTGTATGCATGGCATTTTCCTGGTCTGTATTTTGTAGGTTTGGTGTAGTGGATTGACCTGGATGGAGTAATTGGTTAATGCTTGCCCAGAATTTTTGTGGGTTGTTATGGTTAGCTTGTTGAAATTTTAGGCAGTAGTTTCTTTTATCAGAAAGTGTAGCTTTCTTAGTGTCATTTCTTAGCTGTCTAAAGGTTTGTTGGTCTACAGGGTTCTTTGTCATTCTCCATTTGGCCCAATATTTATTTCTGAGATGGATTTTGTGTTTGGTTTCTTTTGAAAGCCATGGGGCAGATTTGGTTTTAATTCTAATCAATTGGGTTGGAGCATGGTGGTTAAGAATGGCAAGGAAGTTAGAATTAAAGTATTTCATGGCTTCTTCTAAAGGGAGGTGTCTTAAGGGAGACAAATTGCATGCTCTTAGTACCCTTTGGAAGCGATCAGGGTTAAAGTTCTTTTTGGATCTGATAGTGGTTGGAAAGGGAGCAGTGGCTTTATGCCTGATGATGTAGGTAAGCACGTGGTCATTTATATCATCAGGGAGGGTTACAGAATCATATGTGAGGATGGTTATTTATGTGAATCCAGTCTAATGTGCTTGCTTTCTTGTTAGGTTTATTTATCCTGGTGGGGAAGGTGATGGTTTGAGAAAAAAACATATAGGTTAATGTGGGTGGTAGGGAGGCTACTACCATAGCAATTCCAATCAATGTTTATATCACCTAGGATTATGGTTTCTTGGGGCAGGTGTTGGGATAGCCAGCAAAGGATATTTTCCATGGTGGCAATGTTATTACCAGGAGGTAGATACATACAGATGATATAGATGGATTTGGCATTAAGTTGAAGTTTGGAGATGAGAATTTCTGCATTGGACTCTAGAGGTGGTTTACAGTCGTACGTGGTTAACTGTAAGCCAGATTTAAATAGAATAGCAACCCCCCACCCTTCTTGGCTACTCGGTCAAGTTTCAGGATATTGTATCCAGGTGGGATGATTTCATTGTCTTTGGTTACAGGTTTTAGCCATGTTTCTGTTAAGCAGAGAATGTCAAAGGAGTGACTTCTAAGAGAGCTTGGAGTGGAGTTACTTTGTTGTTAATGCTACGTATATTAAATTGAGCTACAAGGTGCGAGTTTGATGGTTTAGAAAGAGAATAAATAGTTGATTGATTGTGGTTATGGAGAGCGAGAGTTGTTGGGCCAGGGTTTGGGTGAATGTCACCATCCTTTAATGAGAGGAGTAGTCTTAGATAGTTTGGGTTAGGGAATCTGCTGTATAGGAGTAGAGATTTCCTGAGATTTAGTGTGTTATATTTAATGTGTAGTATTCTATGATACTTAGCAAGTAGGTAGCTGGGTGAAGATGTTATATTAGCGTGGTTGTAAAGGATTGGTAGGGATGGAGAGTTGGTTTGCTTATTAGGGTATTGAAGCTGTGGATATAGTGGGTGTTCATAGGAGGTGAGTAAGTAGGCAAAAGTTAAAGGTGGTAGTGGTAAAAGTGTGAATAATAGTAGGACATGTAATGGGGTGGGTGGTTCATACATTGGAATGGATTAGTTATTGGATGTTTGTATGTAGGTTTGGAAGTATACAAGGTGAGGATAGGGGGAGGAGGAGGAGGGTGTGGTAGGACAGAAGGGGAGTGGTAAGAGAAGGAAGATAGAAAAGATGGCCAATGGTAAAGTTCCTAGAGAGTAATAGGAAGAGGTGTGGCTAGCAAGTATAAGATTAGGACCCCTGGGTGTGCGTGGGAATTGGGGGTAGGGAGCAGAGCCAAGTGAGCCCGCAGGGTGAACGGAGCGGGTAGAGACAGATACTGAAGCAGTTATAGAAGAAATAATCAGCAGGACTGACTACAGAAGGTAAGTTGGAAAAGTCAGAAGGGGATAAAAGACAGTGAGAAGTGAGCCTAGAAAAGGTAGTTGTAGACAGTAGTAGTAAAGGGTAAAATGAGAGGACTAAATAGCAAGTCTGGGACTACAGGAATATTAAGGAAAGTAGCTAGGAATAAGAGAGGATAAGAAGGAGATGAGGCTGGGATAAGGGTGCCACCTAGTGGACAGATCTTATATTGCAGGTTGATATGAGAGGGAGTTAGCTGGAGTAAAACAAGGGAAGAGTGTGTGCTAGCCAAAAGGGGTTTCTATAGAGGATGGGGAGAGTGGGTGTTAAGGTACAAAAGAGACTGGGTAGAGGCTGCTGGCTGTCCTAGCTCAGAGCGTGCTTTAACACCTGTAGCAGTGGTATTATAGTAGAAAGTCTTTCTGGCAGAAATTATTCAACAGACATACTTTACTGGTGTCCTTGAGAGAGGGATTGTAGGGATGTTAGGTTGAGAGGTGATCCACTGGTATTTGGAGAGGGTCCTTTAGGTTTCTACAGACTAGTGCTGGAAGGACAAGAAAAGCAGGGTAACTTAAGGAGGCAAGAGAGACAATGTAGTGATGAGAAACAAGAGTTAGCACAAAGCAAGATAAGAATGGGCACATTGCACTAATCATTCACAGAGACAATATATATAGATAGCAAGTATGCATTTCCAAATCCTTTCATTTCCAAATTACACTAATCATTCAGAGACAAATATATATAGATAGCAATTATACATTTCCAAATCCTTAGTAGCGGCAATGTAAAACACTTTAAACAACATTTATACGCCCCTAGGTAGTAGCAGTAAAGATAAAGGCAGCATTAAAACATTCCTTCCTACTTGACTGCAGCATTAGAAAAACATATAAAACAATTTCTGTAAGTTCTATGCTGAAACAGGACACTGTATGTGGGCACAGTAGGACTACACTCTACACCATAGGTTAATGTATAGTAGTGCAGCATACAGAGAAAGTGTTTTACAGTTCACAGTACAGCTACTGCAATTAGCTAAGGGGTTCTATGTGGCAGTCATAAGGGGCTGCTACTCAGGAGTGCACATATCAGTAATTCAGCTTCTGGTACTCTACGGAGCTAGAGCAACATTAGAGATACTCAAATGCTGGTATCAAACCACTGATTTACTGCCTGTGCAACTCATAGCATGGTGGTACACAATGTACCTCAGGGCATCTGCCCGAGTAATTCCATATGGGGCACCTGGGACACTATCGTACTGGAGGAGCTCTTTCCGTAGTATAATAAGGGGAACTAACTACAATACAACCACCTCTGCTACTCCCGTTAGCCCAGGGAAGCGTTAAAACGCCTGGGGTCACCAGAGCAAGAGAACGCTAATAAGTCTGTAATATGGATCAGGCTAGGGAAATTGCCATTTGTGTCTCAGCGTTCAACAAGTTATAACATTACAGTAGAAATACAGCATATCAGTGTTTATCAGCATTGAGGGAGTTAAACTCTGCTGAAGGGAGGTACATTGTGAACAGCTAGGGAAGAGATTAAGCCCAAGCCCCTTAAGAGTCTCCACATGGATGGCGTACTTTCAAAAGCCGTTTACAGGCTTAAAACATGGTTGTTGGAAAAAGTACGCTGCAGAAGGTAGGTATGTGGAGAGGATTTAGGCTTCAGGGTAAGCGCTTAGGTGGCACCGTTCAAAAAGCCGTTTACAGGCTTCAGACATGCAAAAATGTACAGGCATGCTCAGAGAAAGGTCCGCATGAGTGGCATGTTTAGCAATTTAGCCAATATCGGCTTACTAATATGCCAAAGGCAGAACTAGAGAGCTAGAACAAACCAATATGCGAGCAAGCACAGCTGGACAAGAAAGGAAGCTCTGAATACCCTTCTAGTAACTCCACGTGGGTGGTGTAGTTCAAAGAGCCGTGTCCAGGCTTAAGAACAAACAGTACCGTAAAGGCACGCTCATGTATGGTTTTGCAAGAGTGCTTGAATACAAATCCGCCGCTACCGGCTTACTAAACACCAGCAAAAAATATGTTACATCTACAGCAAGTCTTTAGAGCACATGCATAGTACAAAGGGCTCTTCAAAAAGGCGAGAAGCAAGTCACCTTAGCAGTTTTAAAACACAAGCAAACCACAGATTATTCCATCCACAGTAGTCTACGAGATATTACAAATACAAGTCCACTAGGAATATTTTAGCAGCAACAGGTACGGAGATGGCTATTAGGCACACAGATCCACATAATCATGAAAACATTTGGTATGATAAGCAGCAAGTAAAATCACAACATGCCACAGGCGTTAGGCACTGGGAGAGGAGCAGACAGCAGCCAGGGCTTATCCCAATTCCTAAAGATGGCGCCCCACTAAGCCCAGGGTATTTATGGGAGTCCAGAGGATAAAGATGGAGAGGGGAGGGGAGTAAGGGGAAGAACAGGTACAGGTAGGAGGGACAAGAGGACGGACAGCCTCAGAGAAGACAATTGGACATCTTGGAGTACGTGGAAATGGTATAGTATGTAAGAGAGATAGGAATGGCAAGGGCTGAGACAGATAGGAAAACAGAGGACAGGGAGAGTGACAGGCAGCAGAGAGATGAGAAGGAGCTAAGGAATAGAGCAGAAGACAGATACTGAAGCAGTTATAGAAGAAACAATCAGCAGGACTGACTACAGAAGGTAAGTTGGAAAAGTCAGAAGTGGATAAAAGACAGTGAGAAGTGAGCCTAGAAAAGGTAGTTGTAGACAGTAGTGGTAAAGTGAGAGGACTAACTAGCAAGTCTGGGACTACAGGAATATTAAGGTAAGTAGCTAGGAATAAGAGAGGATAAGTTGATGAGGCTAGGATAAGGGTGCCACCTGGTGGACAGGTCTTGTATTGCAGGTTGATATGAAAGGGAGTTACCTGGAGTAAAACAAGGAAAGAGTGGGTGCTAGCCAAAAGGGGTTTCTATAGAGGATGGGGGAGAGTGGGTGTTAAGGTACAAAAGAGAGGGGGTAGAGGCTGCTGGCTGTCCTAGCTCAGAATGTGCTTTAACACCTGTAGCAGTCGTATTATAGTAGAAAGTCTTTCTGGCAGGAATTATTCAACAGACATACTTTTCTGGTGTCCTTGAGAGAGGGATTGTAGGGAAGTTAGGCTGAGAGGTGATCCGCTGGTATTTGGAGAGGGTCCTTTAGGTTCCTGAAGACTAGTGCTTGAAGCACAAGAAGAGCAGGGTAACACAGGGGTTAGACGCTGGGAGAGGAGAAGAAAGCAGCCAGGGCTTATCCCGATCCCTAAGGATTCCTAATAGCGAAAGCAAAAAACCACGAACAGACGATTTAACGCAGGGAAAGAATTCCCTTGGCCGTTATACAGATTTTGCCCCTTTCCCCACTGTAGAGCGATCTCAGAGTTTGGTATATTTAGTTGGGGGGGGGGGCACAGCTTTATTTTGGTTTCATTTTTTTTTTTTTTTTTTTTTTTGTGGCCGAGGGAATTCATTCCCTGTGTTAAATCGGCCGTTCGCTGTTTTAATTATTCGATATTACCAGGTTGACCTTTAGGTATTCGCTAACCTAAACTTTCAATCAGGTAATATAGACGCCCAGCCAGATTGCAGCATATGATGTTGGATGGCAGAAGAATCATTTCACTGTTGTCTACAAGAAAGGCAAACTTCTTTATCCTGCTGATACATTATCCAGATCACCCAGAAACACCAGTGTAGATCAGAGTGTAAAGTGTGTGTGCTTGTGTCTTTAAGAAGCATGTGAGGCCGTACGTGCACGTATGTAACCCGCACACATGCTCAATCTTAGTGCCATTTTGAAAGAGCAGCTAGGGAGTAAGCATGCATGATCATAGTTATTAATTGTATATAGATTAAGTTACAGTTAATAGTCAACAACAGTAATTTGTATATAATAAAGCTGCTTGAATAGAACCCACGAAGATTTGTTTATTTGTGCCCTAACATGAAAGTGACAACCACTGAACAGCATGAGAATGAGAACCTTGATTCTGAAGTCATGGAGGTGAGAAATTTTTCTTCCATGCATCTTGACGGGCTGAGAGATCATACAGCCACAGATCCAGTTTTACAGATGCTCAACCACTTTATCAGTCAAGGATGGCCATCAAGAATACATTACTGTCGCATCATGGTCACCCAGGAACTGACTCTACCAAAAGAAGGGCAAGAGGACTAGTATTTTGGCCTTCTGTGTCACAAGACATTGAGAGAGTGCTTTCATCTTGTTCTCTGTGTAACATAACTAAGCCTCATCATCAGAAGGAACCTCTTCAGCTAAACCAGATTCCTGAACCACCTTGGTTGACTGTAGCACCGATATTTTCGAGTGGAATAGTCAACATTGTTTGGCGTTAGTAGACTCTTATTCAAACTGGTTCAAGATTGACCTACTTCCTAACCTACCATCTAGTACTGTCATTACTAAGATGAACCCTTATTTTGCAGTCCATAGTAGTCCGCACAAAGTTATTTCTGACAGTGGCACACAGTTTACAAGCCAACAGTTCAAAAGATTTGCCAAAGAGTGGGACTTTACGCATGTCACAAGTAGCCCAGAGTATCCACAGTCAAATAGTTTGGCAGAAAGTGCAGTTCAAAGTGCAAAACAGTTACTAGAGAAGTTGAAATGAGACATTAGTGATGGTTTCCTGAATCTCTTGAATCTCAGAAATATTCCTTGTGATAAACATTTTGGTTCACCTGCTCAGAGACTTCTGTCGAGACAAACCAGGTCAGTGAAAACCAATCTGTTGGGGCATTTAACCCAGAAGTCCTACTACATACTCAATCCATTACAAGAAGAAGTGTTAAGGATGCAGACGTCCAAAGGTTATGATCGGATTGGAGTCATGAAAAATATTTACCCAGAGCTGAGATCATACATTGTGGAATCACAAGGAGTAGAATTTAGGCGGAAACCAAAACATTTGATGTTGGTGTCCGAGCCTATACCACAGCGAGTCTACTTCAGAAGACTGAAAAAACAAAAGACTGAAAATTCAAAATACTGAATGATAGAATTTGCCCCTTCTCCACTGTTGTGCAATCTTGGAGTCGATATATATAGTTTCTAGGGTGGGGGGTATAGCCCCCCCACATGAGGGATGCGGGGGGGGGCTTGCCCCCGCATTAAAAATGTGTTCAGTATTTTGAGTTTTCAGTCTTTTGGTTTGTCAGCCTTCTGAAGTAGACCCACCACAGCACATAGCCTGTGAGAAATACTTTTTATCTGAGTGAATTGTCCAGTGTTCCAGTTCTAGAGGAAGTTCCAGAGAATATTCTCATTCCTGTGATGAATCCAGAAGTTCCTGATACTAGTTGTTCACTGAAGACTGTCCCTGTTTCTAAACCCAGTCCAGACTGTAATGTTACAGATCCGGTCACATCTCCAGACCATGTTATAGATACACAGCAACTTGGACTTGAACATTGTGTTTGTTTCTAATGTCTGTAATAATGCATGTCTAACTCCAATGTTGTTTTTACTAAGGGCAATCTTTTAAAGAGGGAGGATGTTGCTCAGTGTGTGTATGTACCTTTAAGAAGCTATCGAAGGGCTTGCACAAGTGTGTAAATACTGAGCACATGCAAGCCTGACTGCCATTTTGTAGTAAGTTATTGAGATGTAAGCATGTATGTCTGTAAGGTCTGTCTGTTAGTTTGTTTATCTTTTATGATGCTGCTGTCCATCCTGATATGTTTATGTGTAACAAAGCATCTAAATGAACTACCCCACCTGCTTGCCATCTGTGTTAGAGAGGGACGAGCGACATCTTGGATGCGATGCCCTTATTTATGAGATGCACAATGTAGAAGGCTTTCCTTACCACTAAGGACACATGGTGATCGAAGTTTAGGTTGCTATCAACCTGTGTTCCTAAGTCTCGCACCACTGGGTTTGAGCTTAGAGGGGTGCTATCTGTGTCATAATTAGCAGGTGTTACTTCTTTGCCAAAGGAAATAATGAGGATTATTTTGCATTTACTTTTAGTACGTGACTTTGATACCAATCATTAGTCTGCGTCGGCCCCTTCTGTAATATGTTTGCATCATTGGGGACTCCAGGATTGTGCCCAGTTTGCAGTCCTCTGCAAACTTGGTAAGCCACAGGCCATCAACTTTCACCTGGACCTCAGAAAAATAGATTCCAAACAGTAGAGTGCCCAGTACAGATCCTTTTGGTAAATGTCTACTGGTGGAGGTGGACTACCTACTTTGGCAGTGTGCATTCTGTCAGTGAGCCAGTTGGCTACCCATCTAGTGACGTATGGGTTAATCTCTAGCTGGGGGAGGTTCTCAATGATCCCTGAGTGCAGGAGTTTGTCAAAAACCTTGGCTAAATCAAGATAGGTGGTATGTACTGCTTTGCCATCATCCAGGGCTTTGGTGATATTCTGAAAGTTCTCCAGGTTTAATAATCAAGATCTACTCTTGAAACCAAATTGGGTAGGGTCAAGAGTTTGAAGGTCACCTGCATCCTTGATAAGATCCATGATGATTTTTTCCATGGCCTTGCAGATGAGGCTGGTTAGACTTATCAGTCGAGAGTTTCCTGAGTCGGTTGATGGACCCCGTTCGTGCAAGGAGATTACTGTTGCTGTTCTTTACTCTGTTGAAACAAAGCCAGTGCTCAGGCTATGGTTAAAGAGTGCCAAGTGGTTTCACTAGGTCTTGTTTTAAATTGGTTAGTAAGCAACCTAGGATGATGTTTGGTCCCATATAGGAGCATGTTTTTGGCCTTGGAGAGTGCTTGTATGACCTGTTCTTTGGAGATGCTCTGTAGATGACTAGCGTCAGGAATGCTTTGAGTTATGGCTGGTGGGGACAGGGAGGGTGAAGTCAAGTCTGTCAGCTAGCAGATTGGCAATTTCCTCAGGTTCATTGTGAATGGCACCACCCACTATAAGTTCAGTACACAGCTGGGCACTGCCTTTTAGGTTTGAATGTAGCTAAAGAATGCCTTATGGTTGTCTTTATCTAGGATGCTAATTTAGTCTCGTAATTAGCCTTAGAGGACTTTACAAGATATCTGATTTGCTTGTTCAAGCTGTGGAGGGAATTCCACTTGTTCTTGGACATCATTTTCTTTCTTTTGTTATATAACTTGTTTATATTTACAGTCCTCCAGGGTGGCTTTCTTGGGAGTACTTGGTTTTAGTCCTGTCTGGTACAGCTAAGTCAATACATTTGTTTAAGTGGCTGTAAATGACATTTGTGTACTGTTCTGCATAGGAGTCATTGTTGGCTGTGTTAGTTGTGGCTTTGAAACTTTTTATACCATTGCATAGTAGGCTAGAGTTTGCTTTGGAGCAATTTTTCAGTCTTTTTGCTTCTGTGGGGCTGCCAGGTCTGATCTTTTACTTCAAATGAGACTAATTTATGGTCTGATCTTACCATGGAGGGCAGCACATAGGGGATAGTGCAGTGATCCCCCCCATTTTGGTGAGCACTAGGTCTAGGACATTTAAGCCTCATGTGGGAGTGCAAAACCAACTGTTCCAGGGCATTTGAATTAACAAATCCAGGAACCTCAGAGTGACCACGTAGGCTCATTTAAGTCACCCATGAAATGGAAGGATAGTTGAAATCTCCCATGGTCCAAGGTGTTTAGCTGTATAGTGAGTGACTCTAGCAAGTCCAGGTTGGCTTTGTGCTTCTCCTGGTTCATGCTGAGGGACCTGTAGCTAGTGATGATGTGGTAGGGTATTTTGCCTGTAGTTATTTGGATCCGCTCAAGAGAATCGTACTGTTTTAGCAGTCTCAAGTATATTTTTGTTTAATGAAGATGGATACACCTCCAACTTTGGTTCTTTCATGCTCGTTTTGAGGTCAGAACGTGTGAAAGGCATTGTAGCCTTGTACAGCTGGGGTGCTGTCTCTGGCCTTGAACCAAGTCTCAGTGACTGCACTGATGTCAGCATCTTCCAAAGTGAGGAGTGCTTCCAGGGAGTGAGGTTTACTGTTTTGGCTCCTGGCATTAAGCAGCATGACCTTGAGTTTGTCTAGTGAATTTTTTACATCGAAAGTTTTGTTGTTTTGACATTGCCTAAAAAAGGCTATGGTGGAGGCAAGTGACTTCGCTAGTATCCGAAAGCCTTGAAGGAGGTAGGTGAAGGCCATCTCTGGAAAAGCAGCATGTTCTGCTGACCATGTCTTCACAGGCTGTCAGATCCTGGATCCCCCTAGAGACACCAGAAGCTAAGCCAGTTATTGAAATCAGTCAGTTTTTCTCTGTATTGTGGCATCATCCTAGGTGAAAGTATAATGCTGCTTAGGGCTAGGGACATACCTGCCTGGGACGCATAATCTGAAAGTTCAGTCATGTCTCTCTTTTAATATAGTCCAGTGAGGTACATCTCAAAGCATTTACTCCAACATGTACTATGATAGTCGTAACGGTAATTGTTGCTGAGTGACTTGAGTGCGTGCATGATTTGCTGGATCCCGACACCTGACAGGCAGCTGACTATGACCTTCTCCTTGTCCAACCTGGTGAGGGGGTCATCTGTGTGTCTCACAGTTGTCACCTGTGACCAGGACATCAGGTTTTGGGGTGTTTTGCATTAGGGGCCTAATTAAGACACTGATATATCTGTTGTTTTGTGCAGTAGTGGATTCTTTTCATGTGCCAGTATGTGTAGGTCGTTTGCGCTTGTGAGGTCTGTGATCTTTAGGTAGGCTCTTAGTGAGTACCTCCACGTATGTGGGTTTGTGTGTCTTGACCTTCTGCTGTGTGAGTGGAGATGTGTGTGTCCTGACTACCTGTGTGCAGTAGAAATAACAGCAGATTCTGGAAACTCATCTTTAGAAGTCTTTGCATTTTGAAGAGATTCTTCAGAAAACATGTAAAATGTTGTAGTTCTTGCTATAGCTGCATTTCTCCATTAATGTTGCTCATTTTTGTGCAGGTAGTCATTAGCCAGTGAAAAACAATGTCACAAATGGCAGTAGTTAATGGATTTAAACCATGGAGCGCCACATTTATGTGGCGCCTTTAGTGACATTTAGTGGAACTCCTATGTTTGCTTCTGTGGAATAAGCTGCCTCTAACTCCATGTGGATCCCCTTCATAAGTAGACATCTGTCATCATTGGAAATTCACAATACTGACCTCATTGTCACATGTGTTTTTTTTTCCAGACGGTTAATTCCAGTTGTTTGATCTTAACTTGTTTTGCTAACAGGTTGAAGGCTGGCACTGCAGTGGGGAAGACTATATTGTATACTTGTATCAGTAATGTATTCTGGCTTTAAAAAGACTTTCTTTAGTTTTACCCTCAAATGAGCAACATTTCTCCTGTTCAGAAATAAAGTGCATTGAGTAAACTGTCCATATATTCAGGACTAAGATGCCCTGGGGTGCATCCTTTGCTCTGCATGTGAATGATAATACCACAGTAGTCCTTGCTTCTTTTTCTACAAGTTAATAACTCATTTCCATTTAAATTTTCCAGTATCCATGCAATCCTATTATTTATGGATATTGTTTAAGAATTCAAGTCACTTTTCAGAGGCACTTAAAGAATTTGGTATAATTAATTAACTAATTTTTTATGCATTTATACATGACATGGGTACATTTAAAAAGTTTTGATGAGCGCCCAGTTGATTCTGATCCTTCAAATGCCACAGGAAAGCAGTTAAAAGATTAATTCCACATGAGTATTTTAGATGTAACTTTATTAGGCTCTATTTCAGAAGGAGAAACTCTTATAATTGAACAGTGTACTAGTGTAAGGGCTCAGCACCATAATTATATGAAACAAATAAACTACCAAATCAAACTTAACCCTCCCCAAACCATTTGGTAGTTAGTATCAAGTCTATATTAGAACACTAAAAAGACCAAATGTTGAATGGCTTAAAAGCACTACAGTGAGGAAAGGGCATATTTTCCGATCTTCACAGTACTGCGATCTCACAAAAAAACACCTCGATGAACAGCATTTTCGAATTTTAAGCCATTCGACATTTGGCCTTTTCGGTGTTCTAATATAGACCTGTTTGTATCATTTCAGGACTAAAAGCCGCAGACAGAATAATGTTGGCCTTCCTATGCAGTAGTTCAGAGCAGCACCCATAGCAGCTTTTTAAATCTGTTATCTCCCTGACTTTCACAGTTCATTTCACAATTTACTTTAGTCATTTGTCTCCCATAGCAGCATTGTGGAGCATTAAGGGCGCACTACACAAGCCAAACTCCAACCTTCTCATAGTGTAATCTGCCAACTAGATGTCTGACAAGTGGTAAGTCTTCAATGTAAGAAAAGAAACAATCCAGGGCATGGTATGGAGGTTTCCTAATTTACTCATTTATGACAGTCATGGGGAATGACCGAGTTATTACCCTGTAACTTGTATATATTGACTGCTGGGAACAAACTGATGAGTACAGTGGGAATAGGTGTGGTGTACTACAGGAAGTCATTTGGGAGGGCAGTGCAAGAAACTATGGCATGTTGTCAGAGTATAATAAATACACATCAAAAAGTAGCTACCCGACAGAGAAGGAATGTTGCACTGAACTTCACTTGTAGGAACGTAATCAGTTTGGTCAATGCACATTATATTATTTGCTTCCATTTCCTAGATTTCTGTCATAATTCTGTAATCCTTTTAAATAGCTCATTGTAGTGAACCATCCACCTTCTATTTCGGAAATGGTGTGTAGCCAATCAAGATTGTTATTGGACTAGACAAAGCAGTTTGTTAATTAGATCATGTAATGAAGGGCACATTCTTTTAACTCCAGATAAGTGAGTGTTATATTAGGTCCATGTCAGTTTGATCCAGGCTTTGATAGATAAAATTGTTAAAGCTTCTATTTGCATTGTTTTGCACTTGAAAATATCTTAAGCTGTCTAAGCAGCCTTATCTTAGATTATGCAGTCCATTTACTTCACTGGATGGGACTGGTGTGTTGATAGGTGCCGATATGACAATCATTTCTGTTTAAAAAGCTCAATCACCTCCCCTTCCTCCCATAATGCATCTGTGCTTCATTTGTCCCCAGATCTCATTTGACACCATTGCATCGACTGAAAAAACAAAACAAGTCCTACTACAGCAGAGTGTAAATTAAAACTTAAAAAAATAAATAAAAATGTGTATAGCAAGAACAAGAACTGAATTCAATGGAAAATCTGATATTGTCCTTTTCATTCTTTCCTCAATGTGTGGGTACCGGGTCCAACCTCCGATCTGACTTGGCTGCATACACTATACTTAAAATCCAACTTTCGTGCTCCTCCACCTACCCATAATGCCTCAGTCAACTAACAGTACATCAGATCTCATTTACTCCCTTCTCACACATGCGCAGATCCCTCTCTGAGAGCTTCTTTGGATAGTTTTTGTAGTTTTTGTGAGTAATTAGAGGCAGACGGGGAACTCCAGTGGACGGAGTTTCCATTGTGGCAGAGTTGCCCGCAAACCGGGGTTCATGAGAATCTCTTTTTGATAAACCCTAAAAGCACTCCTGAACAGAGGCCTGACTGTCCACCTCTGGAGACAGTTGGGGACAGTTATCCCCACACCAGAGAGCCTGGCTAGAATTAACAAAAGATACTTGGGTGCAGAGGATTATATCCAGAGGTTATATAATACCATTTTCTCTACCACCACCAGTTCCCAGAAAAATCCCCTATATTCCAGCCAGTCAGAGAGATCAAGCAGCAATTCAGATTTGAAAGTGCTAGAAAAAAAAGAGTCATCTGAGAGGTCCCACCAGACCAGATAGGATATGGAATTTACTGAGAGTTCTTTTTAGTGCCAAAAAAGACAGGGGATTGGAGGCCGATTTTGGATCAGACAAATCTAAGTAAATCTGTTCAATGAACCAAGTTCCGGATGGTCACAGCTCAGTCCATTCTCCCTTTTCTGTGCAAGGACGACTGGATGTGCTCAATAGATCTTCAGATCTGCTATTACATAAAGATGAACAGGCGATTCGGTAAGTACCTACACTTCCGGCTAGAGACCATTCACTACCAATTCAGAGTACTGCCCTTTGGACTCACCACAGCCCCCAGGGTGTTTACAAAATGCATGGCAGTAGTACCAGCTTACCTCAAACTGCAGGCATTTGGGGTGTTTCCCTACCTGGACAACTGGCTCATTACCGCTCCAACTAGACATCAACTCATACATGCAAGAGATCAGGTTCTCCACACCTGTGCTCACCTAAGCATAACCATAAACTACAGCAGATCACAACTTCAGCCAACTCAGTCACTGGAATTTATTGGAGCATTGCTCAACACAGACTCCCACTGCTTCCCTTCCACCACACTGAGGTTGTAGACATCAATCACAACCCACACAGTTATCCAAACACTAGGCCCCATGGCGGCAGCGATAACCTTAGTTCCGTTGTCCAGGTTTTAGATGTGGATCCTACAGTGGATGTTGACCACTCAGTGGTCAATCTTACATCAGTCAGTGTCATATCAAATAAAAATTACCAACACTTGCAGAAGAGGTCTGTATTGGTGGATCCAGTCTGGTCAACTGCTCGATGGCTGTCCCTTCATTCCCCAACAGCCCAAGGCCACAGTGACCCCAGATGCTTCCCATAGGGTTGGGGAGCATTATCTGGGGAAGACAGTCAAGGGTACTTGGTCTCCCTGAAGAGACCAATTTATAGGTTCATAGGTAGGTACTAGGCTATTGGCCCTAGGGCCTATGTGAGTCTAGCTAAATGGTACCCTGACTTTTGCCACCCAAGAAAATTATTTTCCTTTGCCCCTGTCAAGCAGAGCCACAGAAGTGATCCCTGGGGTGAATTTCCTATCTCCCATCCAGTCATCAAGATTTTTCTTGGAGTGCTAATGAGGAGCTTTGTTTGATATAGATAGGTGGTTTGACGAAATCCAACAAAGTATAAAAGTTAAGCACACAATTTTATTCAAATCGCTTTTCATCCAGCTGATAGCCAAACTTCTTCAGACAACAAGATGAAATAAACTACTAGTAAGCGCTTTCATCTCCACTCGGGAGACTTCATCAGAATCATCTACTAAAATTATTTATTTAATTATACCTTTTTGAATTAATTGATTAACCAATGAAGATGAATACTGTAGTATATTAAGTGCATGGTCATTTTAGTAGATGATTCTGATGAAGTCTCCCGAGTGGAGTTGAAAGTGCTTAATGTGCAATTTTATTGTTTTACTGTTCTGTTTGTTTAATAAATATATCAAGTGAGTTGTTGGAACCTGCCTGTGGAGTTATTTGGAATTTTATATTCTTCTGAATAGAAGAATTCAATGGAGGGACAGCCTTTATTGGTATCAGCAGGGTCTGTGTTGGTACTTTTGATTTTGTGGTTCGTGCTGTGTTACTGTGGATTACATTTATGTGTATATGATTCTGGATATGGCTTTCAGTAATTCTCCATCTTTCTACTCTAATATAGCAGCAAACAAGATCTGAGGTAATTGGGTAGATGCATTGTGGGTAAGGGAGAAGCTCGAGAGATCTGGTGGTGGTGAGCTTTAACATCGGCCAAGTTGGATCACAGATCAGAACCCATTTGTTGAGGAAGAATGAAGATCGACAACACAGATGGAACGTTAGGTTAAGTACATAACTTCTTTTTCCGAAAATCCCAGAGATCTTTCCAGGATTCACATGGGAACAACTCCTCCAGAGGAAGGGGGGGGGGGTTCAAATGGAAGACGCCATCCTTGTGGCAGAGGAGGCCAGCAAAATCAGGTTTCCAAGATTGTTTTTGGATAAACCTTTTCAGAGCTCCTGAAGGGTTGCCAAACTGCTCACCTCAAGAGGCAGTCAGGGGGGCACTTGTCTTTGCACCCAGATGCTCGGGCTTCTATAGCAAAAGATTCCTGGGTGCTAAAAATAATATTCATAGGTTATTTCATACCATTTTTCCAGATTCCCCCAAACAAAAGAAGAAAGCTTCCTGACAACCCACCCAGCCAGAGAGAAGCTGTAGCACAGGATGTTCAAAAGCTGCTAAACAAGTGAGTCATCAAGGAGGTCTCACCAGACCAAAGAGGATTCAGGACTTACTTAAGGTTCTTTTTATTACGAAGGAAGATGGGGCACCCGATACCAATTTTGGATATAAGCAACCTGAACCAATTTGTGAAGAAGCCAAAATTCTGAATGGTCATGGTTCAGTCCATTCTGTCATTTGCATACAAGGATGATTGGATGCGCTCAATTAATCTTCAGGATGCATACTATCACGTCAAGATGAATAGATGATCTGGAAAATTTCTGAACTTTCAGCTGGGAGCCAGTCACAATCATTTCACAGCCCTGCCCTTTGGTCTCGCCACAGAATCCATGGTGGTTGCCAAGTGTATGGCAGTAGTAGGAGCTCACCTGAGGCTGCTGGGATTCCAAGTGTTTCCATATCTAGATGACTGGTTTCTCACCGTCCCAACCAGGCATCTCTTAGAGCAAGCCAGGGACAATTTGATCCAACTTTGTCAAAGACTAGGTATTTCAGTGCAGTGATGCAGCTGTTGCATTGTTGCCTCACAGCAAGAGGTTCTTCGATTTGATTCTCAGCTGGGGTTCCTACTGTGTGGAGTCTGCATGTCCTCCCTGCATTCGTGTGCATTTCCTCCTGGTAGTCCGGTTTTCTCCCACATCACAAAGACATGTGTCTGGAGCATTTCTCCCCGGGCCTCTGCTGAAAATTGGCTTTGTTCCAAGTCGGACTTTCCTGGTAAACAAATCTTAATTAAATAAATAACTTTCAGTCAACACCTCCAAATCTCATCTACAATCTGTACAGAGCCTGGAGTTTATTGGTGCCCAGCTGAACACAGTAAGTCAGATAGCCTCCCTTCCTACACATCGTGTAGACATAATCAGGTTATTCTTGTTCACCCTTCTCCTCCAGCCAGACAGGTCCTTCAGGCTCTAGGTTCGATGGCAGCAGCCATAACCTTAGTTCCTATGGCTGTTTCTATATGCATATTCTCCAATGGACTCTAGCTGCTCCATGGTCTATTCTGCATCATCCTCTGTCCTCTCCAGTCAAACTCACTCAGGTATACAAGGATCATCTTTATTGGTGGATTCAACCGGACAAATTTTACCTAGGCCATCCCTTTATTCTGTTCCTCCAGTAACCATGGTAACAACAGATGCCTCTCACTTGGGTTGATAGAAGGCATTTCTTGAGACAGATGGTCCAAGGCATGTGGTCCACCCAAGAGACCAATTTGCATATCAATATTCTAGAGATGAGAGTGGTCCTGCTAGCGTTACGGGCTTTTAAAAATGTTCTTCCTCTAGGGACTGTTGCAGTACAAATCAACAAGTCTGTGGTCTGGTACAGCAGCAAACAGAGGGGAAACCCGATCTTATCCCTTTTGTTGAGAGGCAGTGAGTTATATCTTCTAACCACTTTCTTATGGGGAAATCCAGCGTACTAGTGGACAAATTCAGTAGGTCCACTTTGATGCCTCAGAATTGGTCTCAGAATCAATCAGTGTGGAGGAGATTTTCCATCGTTGGGGTCAACCTTGCTGTGATCTTTTTACAACTCCCCACAGCAGCAAGTGCAGCAATTTTTTTTCTCTAATCCCTCCTCACGGGGAGTCACCGAGAGGTGCTCTGGTCCATGCTTGGCCTTCCTGTCTCTTATATGCTTATCCCCCATTACCTGTGATTCCAAAATTCTTATAGAGCGCACTTTGGTTAAAGAGCTCCTCATTGTCCCATTTGGCCTCACTAAGTGTGGTTTCTCTTCCTTTTATGTCATCACTGAAATCCTCCTTGGAGACTGGACCCAAGTCCAGATCTTCTCTCGCATCCCACCAGGATAAAGCATCCCAAAATTCCAGGCCTCAAACTGACTGCATGGTTACTCCAATTCCATTGATAGCTTGACAGCCCAGGCTTTCCTCCCCATTCCATTAAATACTTCTATCTTCCCAGAAAGCTTCTACAAGGAAGATCTACAGGAGTAAATGGAAAAAATTTCAATTTGGGCTCTTCAGAAGGAAACTGACCCTTTCGCTGCTCCTATGTCTTTGGTTCTAGAATTTGCAGCATCGATTTTTCAAGAAGGTGCTAGTTTTTCTACAAAGAATAGTTAGAAGCCATATGTAATTTTTACTCTGTAAAAAAAGCTTCCTCTTTATCTTCTTCAATATTGTACAAGGCTTTTCTAAAAGGCATCTTTTTACTTAGACCTCCATTGAAAGACCTGTCACCTCCTTGGGATTTAATGAAAGTACTTCAAGGGTTTACCCAACTACCCTTTGAACCATCTACCTAATCTGATTTAAATGTTTTGTCTTGGAAGACAGCATTCCTAGTAGCTATTATATTTGCAAGGCAAATTTCTGAACTCCAGGCTCTATCCTCTAATTCACCTTACTTTGTTTTTCACAAAGACAGAGTTACTTTACGAACCAATCCATCCTTCTTACCCAAAGGTGGCTTCTAGATAGAATATTAATCAAACAACTCATTTGCTTGTCTTCCCTAATTTTTCAAATAAAGGAGAGTACATGCTATGTCTTTTAGATGTACATGGACTACATTTTATCTACACAGGACAAAAGATTTCAGGAAATCAGAACAGCTGTTTCTTTCTCATAGAACAGACTGGGATTACCAGTTTCTAAAGTTACCCTGGCCAAATTGTTTTCTGATTGCATCTACTTTGTATATACTCAACAAGGCCTCTCCCTATCAAAGCCTTCTAAACCACATTCTAGTAGATCCATGGCAGCTTATTCTGTCTTCTGGTCTAGAACTTCCATTGATGACATTTGTGCAGCAACTTGATCTAATGCTCATACCTTTATTGTTCATTACAAACTAGATTTGACCTCCAGGAGCAGACCTGCTTTTGGTTTGGCAGTTCTTCTGAATAGTAGAAAGGTCCCAACAAACCAGGCAGAAAAATGCTGTAATGCTGAAGTTAGAGAGGCGTCCACAGCCAACAAATGTATAAAAGTAGCAATTTTGTAATGCAAAACACGTAGAGACAAAGATACATAAGCACTTTCACGGTATAGCCTTACTGCTTCATCAGACAGCCGTTGATACATAGCAACTCTTATACAAGTGACATCACTTCAAAAAAATATTGCACCAATGGAATAAAGCAACGTAAAAGGCATGAATACATAATAATTTCCCAATCACACCATTTAAAAATACATATCCCTAAATAAAAATCCCATCTATAAAACTAAATACAAGAGCACAATGCATGATTAAAATCCTAGACAGTGGAACTGTAAAACAAGAAAAAAAACGTCTCACGAAGGAAACTGTAAGTGCTTAAGTAAGTGGAGTTTATCGGTGCCCAGCTGAACACAGTAAGTCAGATAGCCTCCCTTCCTACACATCATGTAGACATAATCAGGTTATTCTTGTTCACCCTTCTCCTCCAGCCAGACAGGTCCTTCAGGCTCTAGGTTCGATGACAGCAGCCATAACCTTAGTTCCTATGGCTGTTTCTATATGCATATTCTACAATGGACTCTAGCTGCTCCATGGTCTATTCTGCATCATCCTCTGTCCTCTCCAGTCAAACTCACTCAGGTGTACAAGGATCATCTTCATTGGTGGATTCAACCGGACAAATTTTACCTAGGCCATACATTTATTCTGTTCCTCCAGTAACCATGGTAACAACAGATGCCTCTCACTTGGGTTGATGGAAGGCATTTCTTGAGAGAGATGGTCCAAGGCATGTGGTCCACCCAAGAGACCTATTTGCATATCAATATTGTTCATTACAAACTAGATTTGACCTCCAGAAGCAGACCTGCTTTTGGTTTGGCAGTTCTTCTGAATAGTAGAAAAGTCCCAACAAACCAGGCAGAAAAATGCTGTAATGCTGAAGTTAGAGAGGCGTCCACAGCCAACAAATGTATAAAAGTAGCAATTTTTTAATGCAAAACGCGTAGAGACAAAGATACGTAAGCGCTTTCACGGTATAGCCTTACTGCTTCATCAGACAGCCGTTGATACATAGCAACTCTTATACAAGTGACATCACTTCAAAAAAACATTGCACCAATGGAATAAAGCAACGTAAAAGGCATGAATACATAATCATTTCCCAATCACACCATTTAAAAATACATATCCCTAAATAAAAATCCCATGTATAAAACTAAATACAAGAGCACAATGCATGATTGTAAAATCCTAGACAGTGGAACTGTAAAACAAGAAAAAAACGTCTCATGAAGGAAACTGTATGTGCTTAAAAAACACACTCAATCCTAAAAGTAAATAGTTCACTAGAGCCGTTTGTTTCTGAACAATGGCTTCAGTGGAATATGGTCATTTAACCCCATGGGCAAATGCTCCCCCAGTCTCAAGATCCACTCCAACTCCACCACTTCAGTGCGAGTTACTATATCACCCTCACATAAATTGGGACTAATAACATGCAGTACTTGGAAGACAAAAGTATGTTCAGGACCAGTAGACAAAACGTGCTTAGCTAAAGCACTGAAGTCATGCCTCTTCCTAAAGCAATACATGTGGTCCCTAATCCTTTCCTTCAAACTCCTGTTGGTATTTCCTACATTGAAATTAAAACAGTGTTGACAATGAGCTAGGTAGGCAACATGTCTAGTGTGACAGTCAGCGAAGGCCCTTATCTTCCACAAATAACCAGTAACTGGGTGTCTAAAAGACCTGGATTAATCTATATACTGGCAATAATTGCATTTTTTGCATTTAGATGTACCCATAGAATGTAGAGGTACAGAAACAACATGTCGGGGAAAGCATAACTGTAGTTTCAAATTGCGTTGGATGTTCATCGTGTTTCACTGTTGCAGTCATTACACTAGGGTTATCCTGCTGGCAGGCGACCCGCAGCCAGCCAGAGTTCCAAAGTCTAGGTCCGGCATCAGTTGCTGTCGCCTCTTCCCTGATGTCAGTGCGCCAGGGGTATACAAGATGCAGCCAACTCCATTTTCTTCAGTCTTTCTTGCCATGCGGTGCCCGAAGCAAAAACAGTTCGCAAGTGCCAGTCGGCCGACTCCTGAGATTTTCAAAAACGAATTTCAGAACCAAAGTCTTCAATAAAGCTAAATACCCCATTGGGGAAACTTTTTCTTGCTCCAGACCAATGTCAGTAAAAGTTAACAATTGTATTTCTTGTGGGAAGCAAATACCTCATAAGGACTTTCATTCTTACTGTATTCCTTGCCTAGGCTCTGATCACGACATTACTAGTTGTTGGTTTTGTGCTAGATTCAACAAACGCACTATTAAGTGTCTGTTTCATTTTGCTTTACATTACTTTGGCTGAACGTTTAATTACATAATGCCGTCGGAACAACCGATGACCGGAATTCATAAAAAACGCAAAGACAAGGAAAAAGACAGGCATCCAAGGTCCAAAACCGACGACGAAGCCTCTTCTAGGCCAGTCGCCGGTTTGCCAGTTCTCAGTGAGGTGCTTTCGCAGCCCCTGACACCCGCTACCTCAGAGCCACAGGCCATATCCGACTCCCACGTGGAGACACCTAGGCCTTTGGAAACTCAAGGTATTGGGCCTGCGGAAACTATTTTCTCAGATGGGTCCGGAGCCGCTGAGCAGGCATCGGCTTCTGAAGGTGTTTTCAGACCTTCACAGCTTACTATTAAGTCTACTACAGCAGCCAAGGCAGTCAAAGACACCATTAAAGACAAAGAAACAAGTACAGCATTCTCCTGGACAGTCCATGCCAAAGAAACAGATGCTTAAAATGGCCGAAGACCTAATTACTTTGATCAGGGACTCCCATCCCCCTCCTGATAAAAGGCCTAGGCAAGACTATGACTATGACTCCTCTGACCAGGTTTCTATTTCTTCTGATTCCTCTTCAGATCAGGGATATTCTCTCCCTCCCTATGAGGACTGATGCAGAAGAATCTATACCTTCTGCCTCTCCACCTGAGGATTATTCTTTTGGGGAAACCTTGCACACCATGAGGGAGCATTTCCATTGGGAGAGCCAGGATTATTCAGAATCCAAGAAAAGGCTCAGAGATTTTCTTTTATTGCCTCAACACAGGCCCCTAAATATCCCCCCTGTGCTAGATATTGTTGATTATGTTTTCTCTGAATCCAGTCTGTCTCCTGATTCTTTACCCCCTGCACCAGTCAAGCCAGACAGGTACTACAGGGTCCCCGATTCTCATAAATTTCTTTATAAAAACCCTTCTGCTGACCCAGAAACAATTTCTCAGGGTCCCAAAGGGATTAAGGCTTCTACTGCAAAAAACCCTGTCCCCTCTGATAGGGATTCCGGAGTTCTGGATAGATGGGGGAAGAAAGTTTACACTTCTGCTACTTTAGCTGTAAGGGCTTTAAACTGCCAGTTTCACATGCTTAAATGTCAACAGTACCTCATGTCTTTGTTAAAACAGAAAATGGTTACAAACTCAGAATGTCCTGACAATAAGGAAATACAGGATTGATTGCATGCAGCTGAACAAGTGGGGAAGCATACTCTGCAATGTGGATGTTCTTCATCTCACATTGCTGCAGTCCTAAACTGACATCAGGTTTCTTGCCTCAGTGTTTTATCGGATGTCAGAAAAAGTGAATAACTGTATTTCTTTATCATTCTTTGTATTCTTGTTTGAAGGTTAGATTGTGCTAGGCTGGTCTTCCCAGAGGCAGGCGATTACTCTGATCTGATAAGAGGCCTATATTCTGATTCTGATGCAGATGGAGACACTTCATCAGAGGCTTCACTTAATCCTGATTCTCTGCTAAGACAAGGATTTTAGTCTGATGTGTTGTTTGGTTCACCAGGAATTGGCCTGCTAATTGATTACCCTTTACCTCTGCTGGGCAAAGATCACTGGATGGTGACTCTTGAATACAGCATCCCAGATGGCCTTTTGACCCCGGACAAACTCTTTCTCTTTACTTCCACCAATTGTCTCAGGCTGACTGCAAGGACAGTCCTTCAAGCCTCTGGTACTTCCCAATGCCAAACTGCATATGAGGAAGCTACAATGGTATCTCAATGTGTGGACACAGCACTGCCAAGATATGGACACTGTCATTCAGATAATACTTTTGTGGTGGGCTCAGGAATGTCACCTAAACAAGGGACTCCAACTGATGCCTCAGACAAAGCTAAATGGAAAATGGGTACAAGACACGTGGCCTGCCAGACTTAACATCTACATATCAACTTGAGATGTTAGCAGTCCAATTTGCATTGATAGCTTTCAAGGAGTTACTTCTTCCAGGGCAGGTGTTGATTCTAACAGACAACACAACTGTCATGTGGTACATCAACAAGATTCTTATCCCTATGCAGACAAGCAATGATTTTGACTGCTCAGTTTACAGCTAAATCTGCCAAAGATGTCAAACTTCACTGGACTTTGATGTTTCTAAACCTAATTTAGGTGTTGCTCTTCAATACCTTACTGAGTTACTGGACAAAGGTTTGTCCTGCTCACTATGACTGTGACCCACCATTATTTAAATATTTATCATGGAAGACTGCGAAGGGTTTCTGAATTGCAGGGTTGAGCCTTCCTTATCTTTGTGTACTAACCCTTCCTTTATGCCTAAAGTCCAAACTATTCATTTACCTACCCCAAAATAAAGGGGAAAGATTTTGCACACTTTGGATGTACTTATTTGAGCAGAACTAAAGGGTGCAGGCAGTCTCAGCAGTTGTTTGTTTCATTTGCTTTGGGTCCATCATGGTAAGGAGATTCCAGCTGGGATTAGGCCTCATTCCACTGTATTTAGAGGTGGTTGTGTGGTTTGGGTTGTGAATATTGTAAATATTTTTTGATTCTTTGGAGGCTTCTTGTAGAGCCGCAGTTACAGGCTCTGTCATTCAAAGGCATGCTTGGTTGAAAGAACAAACTTTACTTGAACATGTTAAAGTTAAATTATTGGATGCTCCATTACAGCATGATACTTTGCTTGGTGTTAAGGCAGAAGAGGTGTTAAAGAAAATGGAGGATAAAGCAAAATTAATGCAGACAGTAAAAGATTTCTTGCAGGTACAACCACCTAGGTTTAGCAGAAACTGGCCTTCAAAAAATTGGTCCTTTCCCATGTCAGACAGGCCACAAAGAGGCAGATACAGACACCCAAGAGGCAGATCTCAGCCCCAAGGCACATACAGACCTAAACAATGGGGTGCTTCAGCCCCCAAAGGAGGAGAAGACAAATCACAACCTTACAGGAAACAGTCCCAATGACTTCCCTCTACCAATGCCAAGCACTTTACTTTTGGCAGCACCCTTAGGGGGAAAGCTAGCACTTTTCTCACAAAACTGGCACATGATCACCCAGGACGAGTGGGTACTGAATATTGTTTCTCAGGGTTACAGGTTCCACTTTCACATCCTTCCAAAATCAAAAGGTATGCCGGACCTGCCACAAAACCAATGGGCAGAGGCACAAAAACAAATTTCTGCTCTCATGGACATGTGAGCTATTCAAAGAGTACCACAGCAAGAACAGGGACAAGGATTTTACTCAAGACATTTTCTGGTACCCAGAAAGGACAAAGCCTGGAGACCAATACTGAACCTGTCAATCCTAAATACTTTCCTGGATGTTCCAAAATTCAAAATGTAACACTGCAGCAACTTCTACCCATGCTGGGCAAGAAGGCTTGGCTAGTTACTTTGGACCTCAAGGAGTCATACCTGCATGTCCCAATCAGACAGTCTTGCAGAAGATACCTCAGATTCATAGCTGGCTCAATGCATTACCAATTCTCTGCACTGCCCTTTGGCTTATCTATTGAGCCCAGGGTCTTCACAAAATGCCTGGCACCAGTAATTGCATTTTGCAGACAAAAAGGAATTCAAGTATATCCCTACTTGGACGACTGCCTTATTCAAACAGAGAGCAAGGACATTCTACTACAGCATCTGGCATTTGTAAAAAGATTACTAATTTGCCTGGGGTACACAGTAAATGAAAATAAATCAAAACTAGTGCCCTCTCAAGAGATAATATTCCTGGGTGTAAGCTTAAATACAACTGCCCAGATGGCTTATCTCACGCCAGACAAGCAAAGGCAACTTACTCATTACTTTTAAATAATGGCAACAAAGTCCCAGCTCCCTGCAAGAAAAATTCTGCAGGCCCTGGGCTTCATGGCAGCCTGCATTCCACTAATTCCATATGCAAGACTGCATATGAGGAAACTGCAATGGTACCTGAAAAGTGTTTGGACTCAACATTGCTACAGCCTGGAAACACTAATAACTCTAATTCCCTGCCTGCAACAGGAGTTTTGATGGTGGGCACGGGCCTGTCACCACAACAAGGGACAGCCTTTCACTTTGCCCACAGCCAGGCAGACAATAAAAACAGATGCATCAGATTATGCTTGGGGGGCACACATGGCAGGAAAATGTATTCAGGGCACATGGCCCAAGGAAGAAATGCATCTACACATCAATCAAAAAGAGATGCTAGCTGTACAGAATGCCCTGACAGCCTTCAAGGATCTACTCCATCCAGGACAACTGTTACTAAAGACAGACAATACCACAGTTATGTGGTACATGAACAAGCAAGAGGGCACACGTTCCTACCCCCTCTGCAGGCAAGCCATGACTTTGTGAAACACAGCACTGACCTATCAAGTACATCTGCAGGCACAGTTCCTGCCAGGAACGAAAAATACCCTGGCAGACGAACTAAGCAGAAATCTCATGGATCCTCACGAATGGAAACTAAATCCACAGGTCTTCAGCATGATAACAAGGAAATGGGGACGCCCAGACATAGATCTTTTTGCCTTCCCTCACAGTTACCAGCTACAGAGATTCTGCACGAGAACTTATCACTCACAAGCCTGGAAAGTGGATGCTCTATCATTCAGCTGGAAAACCCGACAGTTTACACCTTTCCTCCACTGCCTCTTCTTCCAAAGGTGCTCCTAAAAGTCAGACAAGAGAAGCCAAAAATGATCTTGATTGCCCCAGACTGGCCACACCAGCACTGGTACCCAATCCTAAAGAGCTTGTCTCAAGGCCCAGCCTGGCCTTTACCTCAAATTCCTCATCTTCTGACTCAACACAACAGTCAGATTCTGCACAGTCAACTCCGAACTTTAAATCTGGCTGCATGGCAAATTATATAGCCACTCAAACCACACCACACTCTAAGGCGGTTATGGATGTCATTTTAGAAGCCAGAAGGCCCAGCACTAGGAAATCTTATGCGGAAAAATGGAAGAGATTCTGTGCTTGGAACCTGGCACAAGGACAAGAACCATTTGTTCCGAATATACCTCAGATTTTACAATACCTAACTGAGATGCTGGACAAAGGCCTATCCTTCTCATCAATTAAGATCCATGCCTCTGCCATTTCAGCTCATTACAAAATGGAACCTCCTATTTTCTCGCATCCACTACTGAAACAGTACCTCAGAGGGGCAAAAAACATAAGACCCCCAAGGAGAGCACCAACACCTACTTGGGACCTCAATTTTGTGTTAGAAAAGCTCACACTGCCTCCATTTGAGCCGGCCAATACAGCTGATATAAAATTCTTATCATGGAAAACTGCTCTGCTCCTAGCAATAACTTCAGCAAGAAGAGTCTCAGAGTTACAGGCATTAATGGCAGTGGAACCTTTCATAATTTTTCATCAGGACAGGGTCTCTCTAAGGACAAACCCTACATTTATGCCAAAGGTAGTATCCAGTGTGGCTCTTAACCAAACAATTTATTTGCCAACATTCTATCCAAATCTCCAGAATAACTGGGAGAGACTTCTGCACACATTGGACATACACAGACAGCTACGATTCTACTTGGACAAAACAAAAGCTTTCAGAAAAACTGAGCAACTGTTTGTAGCTTATGCTGCAGGATCACAAGGAAAGCCTATCTCAAAGCAGGCTATTTCAAAATGGATAGGACACTGCATTCGCTTCTGCTATTCACAACATGACAAATCAGTGCCTAAGGGCATTAGGCCACATTCCACCAGAGCAGCAGCCACTTCAGCAGCTTTCCTCAGAGGAGTACCAACCAAGGACATTTTAGAGGCTGCAACCTGGAGTTCAGTGCACACTTTCCCCAAGCACTACCACTTACCTCTCTACTCTAAATCCAGAGCAGGCTTTGCCACTGCAGTTCTGCAGGGCCTGGTAGCCTCTTCTAATCCTATTTAGACCCAACCACCCTACCTCAGCTTTGGGATTCTACCCAAGTGTAATGACTGCAACAGTGAAACACGTTGAACATAGTACAGTTGTGCACCTACCATAAATGTAGATGTTCGTGTGTATTCACTGTTGCAGTCCAGGTTACCCACCCTCCTTCCCCACTTTCTTTGCTGGGACTTACCTATATGGTGTATTTGCTTGTAGATGAAGGTTTTGTGATTTCACTGTATGCTTTTATTAGCAATATGTATTGCCTACCTATTTGGGGGCACCTGACATCTGGGGCAAGAAAAACTGAAGAAAATGGCGTCGGCTGCATCTTATATACCCCTGGCGCACTGACCTCAGGGAAGAGTCGACAGCAACTGACGTCGGACCTAGACTTTGGAACTCTGGCCGGCTGCGGGTTGCCTGCCAGCAGGATTACCCTAGTGTAATGACTGCAACAGTGAATACACTCGAACATCTACATTTATGGTAGGTACACGACTGTACTTTCTTGTAAATAAATCTGGGGCCATCCTTCAAAAGATCTAAACACCTACTGTCAGTCTGCAAAATGTGCCAATTTCTGTTAACTATGTCCTTCACAATGTTAATACCCTGAGAGTATGTCAAAATAATGGAAGGACAACTATACCTCTCCATCGATTTCACAGAGGGTTTGTAGCTGTCAGAAAAATATGGGCACGCTCTACCCTCACGTTCACTGATCACTTTAGCACAGGCTCGATCCATCTCATCTTGAGCATAACCTCTGTCATAAATTCATTTTTCAAATCATTTAAACTCCTATCAAAGTCAGGCAAAGTACAAGTCAGTCATGAGACTCTACAAGCCTGTCCTTTAATGATGTTCCCAAATACATGGTGAGGGCGCATACTCTGCTTGTGAAGGTAGGATAGCCTATAGCAATCTTTCTTGTGCATTTTGGTTAATAATCTCCCACCTTCCAACTGGATGTTGACATCCAGAAAATCAATACTTTCCTGAGAGCAGGATAAGGTAAATTTCAAAAAATCACTGGTATTGTTTAAGAAGTGAAGGAATCCTTCAAGGTCATGTCTGTTACTATGGCAACCAATAAACATGTCAGCAACAAAACGTCTATATATGACTATGTGATCTCTCTGTTGACTCACTACACAGTGGTGTTCCCATTCAGACATAACCAAGTTGGCGTAGGAGTTAGCACAACTGGTTCCCATTGCTACCAAAAATACTTATCCTGAAACAAAAATATTATGCTCAAGAACCAACTCCAATAGCAGTCACAAACAATCGACATGTTTGATATCAAACTTGTTACTTCTAATCAGAACTGCCCTAACCATACCAATACCTTTCTGGCTAGGAATACAAGTAAACAGGGATACAACATCCATTGTTACTAAAAACTGAATAGTGGGAGCATTCTTGTCACTAGTCATACTGTACAGATCTCTTAAAACATTCTCGGTGAGTACGATGTCACTCATCTCAAGAACTGTCCATAACTGTTTGTCCAAATATATAGACATGGCTTCAGTTACAGCATTTTTCTGCCTGGTTTGTTGGGATTACAGCATTTTTCTGCCTGATTTGTTGGGATTTTTCTACTGTTTAGTTTGGTGCCGCTGGGATCGTTTACTAGTTCTTCTGAATATCCATCCCTGAGTGCCATCCAAGATTCACCTAGCTGGGGACCCTGTCCCACACATTGAGGAATAAAATGAAAAGGACAGTGTTGTATATTAAATTAATGTACTCAACATAACTATGCATCTTTGTTGTTCATTTTAATTCTTTTTCAACTCCCCTCCTTTCTTCCCCCTTCCTTTCGTCTTCTGGAGTGACTGTGGATATTATGGAACCTTTTGATGTCCTTCCATATCATTGCTTTAGTATTCTTTACTAAAGGACACCCTGCCAAGGGTAGCCCAATGTCCAGCCAGTATCCCAAAACATTAGGATTTCAAGGACATCATACATCACACATATGCTCCCACTCATGGTGTAGGGCATAAAGGTGATGTGCAGATGTACCTTCCTCAGAATTTATTTGCCGCCAGTCAAAATGCAATCTTCAGTCATCAGTCTGAAAGCTTTTTCATTTGTGTTGGTTACCAAGTCATTTTCAGACAAGTGCCCATTAGGGTTTTCTTCTTATCTTGTTTTTTTTTCCTTTGGTGCAAGTTTACATGTCATCCAGAAAGGGAAAATGTCAATGTGGGAGATAGATTCCCCATAAGGACTGTCACAAGTAGTGTTTGTTTGCTTGGGTTCTTCACACGACCATACTTCGTGCTTGATTTGTCAAGTGTTTGTCCCCAAGACCCTTCATAGTAATCTCTCCTCCTCCTTGTCTATCTACCTAGAGAACCAATGTGTTAAGTTGTTGGTGCATGGTGCGATGACAGAATCGTCCCATCCGGAGGAACAACCGTCTGCCAAGAAGAAGACCAAAAAAGTCTGGTTGTATTCGGCTGCTGTATCACCTCCCCTGCACATTTCTCTTGAAGCTGGTGAAAGCCAGGAAGATCATCCAGTTATTCTGTCAGATTCCTCTGCCATGACTGTTTCAGAGGCCCGCATAGATCCAGCTTCTTACATGTCCTCGGAGGCTGTGCAGACGTCTGTTGCGGATGTTAGGTGGGAACCTAGGTTGATCATATCTGTGGGACCTAGGGGTGTTCCGCAGATTCTTGTTTGGGAGAAGATTCACACTAAGTTGATTGAATGTAGGCAAAGTTCTGAACCTCGTAATGTCTTTACAGCTGATATCCTTTTGAAAAAGAAGCAGAAAACAAAGCATATTTCCTGTGCTCCCAAAGATCCCCAGTGTGAATGGTAAGATTTTACACAGGGGTTAATGCACTCATGGTCTTGAAGCCTCCCCAGGGAGTTTCTCTTCCTGCCTCCCTTTGGTCATCTACTCCTCTTAAGAGGCCTAGATAGCAGGACTCTCCTGATGAGGAATTGGACTCTGAGGAAGAGTCCTTGGCTTACTCCTCTCAGATTCCTTCTCCATTGGACTATGGCTCTGAAGAGGATTCCAGTAGTCTAGATTCTCCCTTTGAGGAAATTTCTTTGGGGATACTCTCTCTCGTATGATGGAATTTTTTAAATGGGACTGTACTCAGGTTTCTTACCTCCAGAAAAGGTATTGTTTACTCTTCCAGATGGAGTCTCCTAGGCCCTCTATTCTCCCTCCAGTCCTAGTTGCCCTTTTAGACACTTTTTAGCAGCTACTCAGGCTCCTAATTCCCAGCTTCTAGCCCCTAAAAAATCTGACAGGTTTTATAAGGTGCCTGATGATTGTAAATTTCTTTACAAATGTCCTTCTGCTGACCCCTGTGTTGTGTTCGTCTCTCCTGACAAACCTTCCAAACTATTGCCTTCTACTAAATTGCTTCCTTTTGAGAAGGACAGTAGGGGCCATGGAATGGCTAGGCATAAAGGTGTATACTGCTGCTACCCCCTGGGCTTTTGGTCTGTTAATTACCAGACCTATATGACCAGGTGTGTCTTAACTCTTCTTTCTCAGGCCTATCAAGTTATTTCTGACCTCCCTGATTCTGAGAAGGTCTCTGCTTTCTCTTTGTTGAGCTCTTTTCAAGTGGCTTGTCATTCCATTAAATGTAGTCATGATGCAGCTGATGCTTTTTCTAGAGCTGCTGCCTTTGGTTGTGGCGTTATTCTTGGCTTCACCTGCAACCTTTACTTGATGATATTAAAGCTAAATTGTTGGATGCTCACCTTGATAATAAAAATCTCTTTGCTTATGCAGCTGCTAAGCTTAAGTCCCTGCAGGAAAAGGGTAAGGCCTTGCAGGAATTGAAACATATTTTTGTTTCCCCTTTTCCTAAATTTCAGAGAAGTTATCCTCCTAAACTTGCCTTTGTACGTAGTCAGTCTCACCCTCCTCCTCCTAAGGGGAAAAAGGGTTCTAGATGGGCCCCACCTGCTAAGTCTACTCAGACTCCTACTTCTCAGAAACTGACTTTTCCAGACAAGACATGTTCTCTCTGATTATCTAATTCCCTCCATCCAAGGTCAAGTTCCTTTGTCTGTTTGTCTTTCCTTGTCCCTTCCCAATTGGTTAAGGATCACTCATGCCTCTTGGGTTCTGTCCCTCATACATCAGGGATACTTCATGGTGTGGAAATCCCTAACTCCCTTTCTAATCATTCCCCAACCTCCTCAAGAACACCTGCCCTTTCTCTAGAGGTACTTCAGGGCCTTTTATCTCAAAACGCCATCTAAACAGTTTCTTCTCCTCAAAGGGAGAAGGGGTTTTATTCCAGAATCATTTTAATTCCCAGGAAAGAAGGCACCTGGAGGCCCATTCTAGACCTTTAGACCTTTGTCAGCTCAACATCTTTCTGGAGATCCCTTCTTTTTGAATGCTGATACTTCAGACTCTGTTCCTCTTCTTCCTCCTCAGGCTTTCCTGGTCTGTCTGGATCTCTAGGATGACGATCTTCAGTCCCTGTTCACCCCCCTTTTCAGGAAATATTTGCGTTTTTCTGTCTCTTTCTTGCATTTTCAGTTCTCTGCTTTGCCCTTTGGCCTTTCTACTGCCCCAAAGGTCTTCATCAAATGCTTCAGTCCTGTGATTGGCTTTGCAGGATGAGTGTGATGCAAATCTTTCCTTACCTGGATGACCTGCTTATTCAGGCTTCCTACCCAGAGACCTTGATTCAGCACCTTTACTTTGCTATTTGCATCTTGCAATGCCTGGTGTTTATGATAAATTTCCAGAAATCCTTCCTGACTCCTCCTCAGGATCATGTTTTTCCTTGGGTGCAGGTTTCAGACCCATTCCTATGCTGGCTACCCTGCCACCACCTAAGGCTCAGGCTATAATTGCCTTTTTTCAATCCCTTCTGCCTCAGGTCTCTGTTATGGCTGGGGAGTTTCTAAGGGCTCTGGGTTTCATGGCTTCCTCCATTCCTATATTTCTTACAGCTAGACTCCATATGAGGAAGCTGTAGGGGCTCCTAAAGTCAGTATGGCTTTAGCATTGTCATCCTTTAGACTTTCTAGTTCGTCTTCATTGTTATCCTTTAGACTTTCTAGTTCTTCTTCTTCCATGTTTCAAACTACAGCTTCAGTCATGGACTCATCAGCTGTCCCTCAACCTAGGACTTCCTTTTCAGCCCCCATTCACCTCTAAGGAACTTTTTTCAGATACCTCAGACACGGGGTGAGGTGATTCTTTTGGCCATCTGAAGGTTCAGGGTCTTTGACCCGTTCGTCATAGGGATGACCATATCAAGCATCAAGGAGATGAGATCTCTCCTTCTTGCTCTTTAGGCCTTCCATACTCTCTCTCTTCAAGAGTCTCTCAAAATCTTTACAGACAATACTACAGTGATGTGGTACATCATAACGCAAGGAGGGAACAAGGTCCTACCTTTTGTGCAGACTAGCTCTTCACAAACTCACAAGAGTGGATGCTTCACAGAGATGTGTTTTTGGACATTGTCCGCCAGTGGGGTACTCCTCGGGTCGATCTTTTTGCCTACCCACTAAACAGACAACTTTCTCTTTTTTGCACCAGATGCTGAAGTCCTCTTATATGGAAAGTGGATGCACTGTCTTTTAGTTGAAGGGGATGTTTCTCTGCATCTTCCCTCCCCTTCTTCTCATACTGAGGGTCCTGCTCAAGCTAAAACAGGACTCCCCCAAAATCTTGCTGGTGACTTGCTTTTGGTCCAGACAGCATTTGTTCCCCCTTCTGCATCTAGCCAAGGGCAGTCATAACAAGTTACCTCACAGGGTGGATCTACTCGCACAAGACAAGAGGTCTCTCATCTGTCCTCACTTGTCCAGTCTACAACTGACACTGTGGGTGATAGGGTATTGATCCATTTTAGGCACATTTTTTTTCTGAGGACATGCTTCAGGTTCTGCTAACGGCCAGAAAACCCACTGCCAGGAAATCTTCTGCCCAAATGGAAGCCCAAATGGAAGAGGTTTTCAGTCTGGTGCCTTACTTGTAACCAGGATGCATTTTCTTTGGAGTTTCCTGTGGTTCTGTCTTATTTGTGTGAATTGCTCAATGCAGGATTAGCATACTCTTCAGTTAAAGCTCATATTTCAGCTATTTCTGTTTGTCTGCTTTTGACTCTTCCTTTGGCCTCTAGGTTTGTGGTCAAACAATTTCTTAAAGGCATCCTTCATATTAGGTCTCCCAGAAAGCCTATTCCTCCTTCTTAGGATTTTGCTCTTGAACAATGACTCATGCTCCTTTTGAGGCTGCTGTTCAATTTCCTTGCAGCATTACATGGAAGACTGTTCTTCTATTGGCTCTTACTTCAGTAAGGAAGGTGTCTGAACTTCAGGCCCTTATGGCTGTTCCTCTTTTTTAGTTTTTCGTAGAGACAGGGTGTCTCTTCATACTAATCCTTCTTTTGTGCCCAAGGTGGTTAATGAATTGTTTCTTACTCAGTCTATTAATTTGCCCACTTTTTTCCCTTCTCTGCAGTCTGCTAGTGAGAAAGTTCTTCACACCTTGGATTTGCATAGACAGCTCAAATATTATTTAGATAAGAATAAAGCCATTCACAAGTTTGAACAACTTTTTGTTTCTTTGCATCCTAGATCTCTAGGTTTGGTTGTTTCTGCTAAGCAGACTATTTCTTCGTAGATCTCTAAGGCCATTTCTTTTCGTTATTCCTTTCATGGGAAAATCCTTTCTGCTTCTGGAAAGGCTCATTCCGTCACAGCCATGGCTTCCTCTGCTGCTTTTTTCTAAGGACTGGATACCAATTCCATCCTTAAGGCTGCTACTTGGACTTTACTAAACATTACAAACTAGATGTGGTTTCCAGAGATAGAGCTGACTTTGCTAGGGCTATCCTGCTTGGGTTTCTTGTGGGCCCTGCTGGGCCATCCTCCTCTCAATTTTCCACTTGAGCTTTTGTACTCTGCCTTTAGTAAAGAATACTGCAGCAGTAATATGTAAGGACAGAGTACAGTTGTGTAAAATCTTACTCTAACAGTAGATCTCCTTCTCTTCACTGTTGCAGTATTCACTCCCTCCCCTCTCCCTGTTTTTCTCTACTCCTTTTTCCTTCTGGATGCACATGTTCCTCCTTTTTTCCTCGATCTGCTGCTCCTCCCAGAGCTATTCAGTTTTGAGTTAGGTAGAGCCATACGTCACCTTTATGCCCTATGCCTTGAGTGGAGAGCTTACATGTGACATACAACATCCTTGAAAACCTAAGGCTTTGTTATACTGGCAAGACATTGGGCTACCCTTGGCAGGGGATCCCTTTACTAAAGAATACTGCAGCAGTGAAGAGAAGGACATCTACTGTTATGGTAAGATTTTATACAGCTGTGCTTTGCAGGTTTGAGCCCCGGCTTTGCTGTTCTTTCCTTCTTCCTGCTCTTTCTTAGTATCTGTAAGGCAGCGAACTCAATTTGAGGTATTGCTAGCTGACTGGGGTTTTATGGGTAAAGGGAGGAGCTTGAGAGCTGGATCCCATGTCTAGTGTATGTGGCTGAGTCAGATCCGAGGTCAGATCTGCTACCCACACTTTCAGGAAGAATGAAAAATGGCCAACACGGATGCATAGTTATGGTGAGTACATAACTTTAATTGTTGTGCTTTTGTCCACAACAGTAAGAACAAGACTTCATCAGAATTGCATTATTTGAAACACAGCGTTTATATAATCCCTGTTAATTAAGCACATGATATCATTAAATCAATCAACATATAAAATACATGAACATTACTAAAAAACACAGATATTTAGCACAAACATAATTAAAATGTTATATATAGTCAGCACTTGTAAACTGGTTTCCTGTTTTTTTAAAAAAAAAGACTAATAATAATTATTGCATTTATACTTGCTAATTTATCTGCATTTAATAGTAACAGTCATTTGACATCCCTCATTTCTAATCTTTTCACATAATTCATTCACTTCTCATATCCTCATTTTCATGATTGACGACGTAAAATATACATCTCTTGCAATTGCTACTTAGAGTAGAATAGCCATATAAAGCATTTTATACACACACACACACACACACACACACACACACACACACACACACACACACACACACACACACA
>NC_056727.1:818183434-818208339 GCF_019279795.1 Protopterus annectens
TCCCCTTACCTACTTCCGCATTTTCTTTTCTTCCCCTAACCTTCCTGTTTCTGCTATTGTTTGTGGCACGTGTGTCCGATTACTGGGTTTCGGGCACCTTTTCATCCTCGTACACATGCGCTTTTGGCCACCATGTGTGCTCTCAGCTAAACGATTCCTCCCCACCCCTATCCTGCAGCTTTGCTTAGCAACGGACAGGCCAGATTTGCAATGCTCCAATGTGCTTAGTGCTACAGTGGCACACCCCTCTGCTGATGTCATGTATCTCCTCTGAGCCACTCCTCGATGTTATACCGCTGCGTCATATGGTACAACCTTCCTCCGGCGGGACATTTGCGATTCAGTATTATCTGCCTCATTTGCATGGCATTGACTACTAATTCATAGTTACCGCACCAAACACTATCGCAAGCCCTTAGCAACCCTTGCACCTTGGTTGTGGTGTTCCATGCCTACCATTGTGTGTTATGCTGTAAACCTACTTTCTATTACATTGCGATTTTATGACATTTTTATATTATTTCTTTATGTTACAGCTTCCGCACACATGCCCTGTGGTTCTGCTGTGCGTTACTGTGGACATGACATTAAATGTTGTTATTTACGTGTTATGCATCTTTTCTTATGCCATTGGCTGTGTATTTCGCCATTGGCATATGTTCACGTTGTGATACCTGGGTCTGGCCCTCTTCCATAGCTCCGATGTTATGTTTGGAAAAATGCAAACCTTGTTTTTTGGTTTGCATTTCCGTGGGCTTACGCTACGCCTGCACCACTTCATGAATCGCTATATGCCTTCATTTGCATGGTGCAACACTGCACATGAGGTGATTTGCATACCTACGCCGGGGGCTGCGCAGATCTGACGTACGCCGGTAGTGCACATGGAATTGGATCGTACCTGAATCGCTCGGCGGCCATATTTGGCGTTATAACACCTACGCTATGCGTGCGCCTGGCGCAAGCTTCATGAATCCCGGGGACAGTCTTTACACATTTAAATAGCAAAAACAGCAATTTTCTTTTCATGGGTGATTGTTTAATTCCATATGTTACAGCAAATAAGTTAGATAATTATAATGTCCCAACATTTATGACTAACTTTAAATTATAAGAAATCATTCATGACTGTTTTGACATATTCTTAAGGGAAGTCATAGATTCAATTCTTAAGAAACATTTTTTCCTGCCCAGGACAGAGATTTGAACAGTCATGGCAGTATTCTCTTGGCATCAAAACATCAGAGCCGGAGGTTTCTGAGACTCCTGAAGTACATGTCTCCTTCCATTCTCCTGGTCCTTTATGCAAGGTTACACAAGAGAATCCCACACTGTCACCTAAAACTCTCTGGAGCTAATGCAAATAGTCACTGGAGGTAATCAATATTATCACCATCATAAACCCCTTTTCCCATTTTCTACATGGTGTCAGGTTGACTCTCGCCACCTCTCTTGACTCAGTGCCGCTCTCCTACTGTCTTTAACAGTCTTCTCTCACACAATCCATCCATCTCTTTGCTGGATGACCTTGGTTCCTCTTGGCTTCTTCCTGTCTGTCCCAAACCACTGGATATTTTGATTTCTTTTCCTTCAAATGTAAAAAAATAATTCATGTGGTTGATGGACATAATAAACTTGTCAACAGACTTAACTTTAACCCCTCTAACAAGAGTATACCACCTTACAACATATTCTCTAGATTATGCTTGGGGATCACACTTCACACTCTCTCAGTTTAAAGCAACTAGTCTCATTTAGAAAGGTTTCTTTGCATCAGGCTGAAAGAAATGAGAGTAGTCTACAGATTCCTCCAAGAACACCTTCAAATCAATACAGACAATGCTAAAACAATGTGATACATAAGCAAATTAGAGATCCTTCAGACTTTGTATGAAAGTAATATAGATGTAGGATTCAGTTTTACAGCACAGTTTCAGCTATCAACAGTGCGTATCCCAAGATTACTGAGTCAATCAGCAGATATTTTGAGCAAGATCACTTTGGCACACGAATGGAAACTGGGTCCTCAGATATTTCAGAACATTGTACAGATGTAAATTATCTCTCTACAGCTGGCTCTTTTTGTCAAATATTTTAACAATCAAATGCAAACCTTCTGCTCCCTCATTCTTCATAAACACCTTATAAGATAAATACATTTCCCTCCATTTCCTCTACTGCAGAAAGCACTACTGAAATCAAAACAAAACTAAGTCAGTTTGACATTAATAGATTATTCTTGACCAAGAAAACTACATTTGATTATAAGGATAAGGAATCCAATCACTCTTCCACTAAGATCCTTGTCTTCTCATAAGTCCTTACTGGCACAACAACAAGTCACTTTGTTGTTTCCCACTTTCAAGACCCTAAATCTGCTAGCTTGAATAATAGAATTGCAGTTCATAACAGCAATTCACTTTTCTTCACAAGTGATAGTCGTATTAAAAGAATCTACAAGACGTAATACAAGGGAGTATTACCCATTACAGTGCAAAATATTTGCTATATTAACTACATCACAATGAGTAGACACACTGCATTGATATTCACCTAGGCTGGTGAATTATCTAAACCAGCTACTTTTTTAAACACTTTTATTATATTATCTACAGAATGCTGTTGTGAGATCAATGTTGGCTTTCACATGGATAAGGCTGGGTAAACTTAAATATTATGGTTTAATGGTACAGTGATGTCTCTTTGAAGATCTGCTATGATAACGTACCTTACATAACAGTACCTTCTGTCCTCACAATAATTCATTGGCTCCCTATGAAAGAGAGCATTGTCGTATTATTAATATATTTTGTTTTAAGCTGCTGAAACCACAGACTTGTTTCCTGCTAACCAACAGATTAACCCTCACCTTTCTATACCGGCTATAGTCTCATATTGACAAAGTCACTATTCTAAGAGACCTCTCAGCTGACTCACCCTAACTGATCATGCATTCCCCATCATTGGACCAACCTCCTACATTTCTGAGATGTCTAAATGATCACAAGATATTACAGTTACTTGAAACGTTTCTTTTTAGAGAAAGCAAAATGTCACTTTTTTAACCAATCATTGATTATTGAGACCCTGACCTCCTTCCCTCTCTTAGACTTCAGTCCTTTTTTAAAGCAAGAACAGAAATGCATTTGCTGCAAGACATGCACCTGTTATTAAAGTTGGTTCTAAAGAGTTGAAGACAATGAACTTGCACTGCTGTGTCTCCAACCAATGCAAACTCTTCATTAAGAAACTTTGATAGTGGCAATCTCCATGCAGTGTAAGCAACTTGTGTGTGAAATATATCTTTAGTGGATCAGCACATTATTCCAATCAACAAGTCTTAAACAGATAAACAAATAAAGACTTTTCCAATGTTATCTTATTATTGCCAGCAATGCCTTCCACCTATTTTGTTGTATAATAATATATAATTCTAAAGTGGCAAAATGTGAGGCCATTCATGTATTAATCTAGTTTACAGATGCATGTTATGCAGTGTGCCAGTAAGTAGACTGGATTAAGACTATGAGCTGTTAATGAACTGCTTCCTGTAGTTAGAGGTTTGATTTCCTCAGTCTATTTGTCTACCATGTGACTGAACAAGTCACAAAACCAGACAATGCTACTGGGTTGAACCTGAAAAAGATCAGTGAAGATCAATGCTATAAGCTGCTTAACAAATATAAATAAATAAACAGAACTAACTCAAAAAACAAGCCACCCTAGTGAAATCACAAAATCAATAGGCTGTATAACAGGAGGTAGAAATCATGGCAAAGATTAGGAGGTGCAGCACCCAGCAGGATAAAAGCACTCTCACCAAACTAAACCAACAACTCAGAGGAAAAATAAAGTCTACCGAAGCAAGACAAATTTGAGGTAACAATTCCAAGTACACAAGTGAACCCAAAAACGGCAGACTGCTCCAGTTTTTTCAAATCTCTTTATTCACAAAGGTATGAGCGATTTCGCAGGTTATACTGCTTCATCAGATACAAACAAGAATAAAAAAGACTGCATTAAATATCGTAATAAACAAATCACATGATGCATTTCACTTAACTCTAAAAGGGACACAGTCCTAACAATACATAGCATTATGCACACTAACTAAAAAACATAAAATTAATAAAAACAATATATCTAATGTGAATATAAACTCCTGTTAAAACAATACTACATAAATAATCTATACTAAGTACTGCTGCTTCATCTGTGTAGGTGCCTTCTCTTTAGTTTAGGTTTAATGGGTACCCTGTCATTCAACACATGCCCATAGTAACTTCTGAGCCTGATTATCCATTGGCTTTGACTTATAAAGGGTTTATTAGAGTATATAATGCAGTCTTTTTTATTCTTGTTTGTATCTGATGAAGCAGTATAACCTGCGAAAGTGCTCATACCTTTGTAAATAGAGAGATTTGAAGAACTGGAGCAGTCTGACATTTTTGGTTTCACTTGTGTACTTGGAATTGTTTGCTTGTTCATTTTATGTGAGCCTGAAACTTGGAGAATCATGGTAGTTTGTGTTTTTTAAAAATTTGAGGCAAGTTTGGCCTCCCTGGCTAAGGGCAACCATAAAGCATTCTTTAGTTATGTCCACAACCTCAAAGGCAATACACAATTGCATGCAGAGCTCATTTGTAAATGGAGCCAGCTATACTGAGCCAGAAGATATAGCAAGCTTGCTGGCTGATAAATTCAGCTCCAGCTTTACCCCTCTCTCCCCCTCAACCTTCCCTCAGGAAAAAACATCAATTATAACTCCCCCTACTATCACTAGGGAACAGGTCCTAAATGGTCTCTCTAAGACCATTAACACTGCATCAATGGGCCCAGACAATATCCCAGGATCCCTCCTAAATAGCATGAAACATGACCTATCAGGACCTCTGGAATTACTGTTTAACTGTAGCCTCCAAACAGGCTTCACGCCTCATGAATGGAGAAAGGGAATTATCATCCCTCTGCACAAAGGTGGGACATCTACAGACCCTGGAAACTACAGACACATAAGTCTCACTAGTCTTGTATGTAAAGCCATGGAAAGAATTATCATGGAGATGATCAACAGAGATATACTAAACCTCCAGCCACTGGACCCAACCCAGTTTGGTTTTGTCAAGGGCAGATCATGCCTACTCAACCTGGTGGACTTCTTTGAAAAGATCACCAAAGCAATAGGTGAGGGCAAAATTGTTCATACTGCCTACCTTGACCTGGCCAAGGCATTTGACAGAATACCCCACTTGGCCATTGTTGAAAACTCAAGAGGTTAGTTACAAACCCATATGTCACCCGGTGGATAGCCAACTGGCTCACAGAAAGGACCCAGGAAGTTAAAACTGGGGAGTCCACCTCTACAAAGAGGCCAATCATAAATGAATTCCCTCAGGGATCAGTTTTTGGACCGCTCCTTTCTGGCATTTACTTCTCAGAAGTCAAGACTAATGTCATTGGTCTCTGGCTGACTAAATTTGCAGATGATTGCAAATTAGGAGCTGTCACTGAATCTCACACTGACACAAATGTTCTCCAGGAGGGCCTGACATGGACAAACAACTGGTGTCAGAGCAATGGACTAAAAATAAATGCCAATAAATGCATAATAGTATCCTTTGTTAAGTCATCCATCCCTGTTAACTATCATATTGGCAACACACCCCTTAGAGTTGACCCAGCAGTCAAGGACTTAGGGGCACACATAGATAGTAATCTACCCTTTGATGATGATGATGTGCCTACAGTGGTGAGGAAATCATTCTGTATTGCACAACTTATAAACAAATGTATGGCATCTAAGTCCAAGAAGTTATTGTTCCATTGTACTCTGCATTCAACAGGCCTATCATCAAGTACAATGCCCCCTTTGGTATGTAGCTAACCAGGCATATCCACCAACTGGAATTTCTACAGAGGTTCCTCACTAAAAGAATACAGAGTGTAAGTAAAATGTCCTATGCAGACCGCCTCAAGGCTTTATCCCTGTATTCTGTCTCCTACAGATTTTTGAGGGAAGATCTATGCCTGGTATACAGGGCATTGTCAGACCCACTCTTATGAACCTCCTGCATATCCACAAAACAAACAGCACCAGAATCACCCATTCTAAAGACATAAACCTTGCCTGTGATATAAATAGGACCTGCTGGAGTGATAGGTACGTATCCCAGAGACTACCCCGTCTATTGTACAGGCTCCCCATCTATGTGATGCAGAGTTCCTCCCTAACACAATTCAAGTGCAACTTGGACAATTGAATGGGAAACCAGAAATTCATTCCTGGTTTGGCACCTATGTCTCTAATGGACACAGGTAACCTGTAAATGATTCATCTCCTAGGCCCATATTTACACTTACCAAGGGTATAAGAACTAGTCAGAGATTTAGGATGCATGGCTAGGCTTAAAAAGACCATTGTGGTCATTAGCCTAGTAAACACCTATGAACCTATAATGTATAAAAATTTGCAATTAGTGAGTGTAATAACGTAACTTACATAATTATTATGTCCGATGGTATATATCCTGGCTGAAAAAGGACTTTGTCCAGTTCGCTTTCCTGTTTAGCAAAATAAATAAAGTAAATAAATAAAAGAAGAATGGGAGCACTGTCTGGTTGAGTTACTTGTTCAGAGTCACAGACTGTGTGAGTAGAAACTGACTGCATCAATGCTCAGGGATATCGGATAAATTTTAATAGCAGCTTATAAACTTACCTTCTACCCTATATTGCCAGATGCTACAGGGCACACAAAATGTGCTGGTTAAGTCATATTAACATACTATAATCTATGACCATATGAAAATCTGTAGACACTGTGACGATTAGGGAGAGATGGGCGAAGGCTGCCAGCCTAGTCAAATAGAATCTGATACATAATTCTATCAACTGCATAAATAAATATAAAATACAGGCATGTTTTCTTGAATGTAAAAGAACACTGTGAAATGTGGAACTGCAAAATATGTGACAACATTGCACTCATTGAAGCATGTTGTGACTCTTTCATGTTTTACTGTATTTTATTTTATTCTGAAATACATAAAATATTTGTAAAAGAACTATATAACTTTAGACAAAATATTCAAAATGAATTAGATACTAATGATTTGTTTCCTTTGTTCCCTAAGTTTGCATGACTTTGATAAGAATATGCTTCTGGATGGCTTAGAAATCATGGCAGCCTTGAAAGAGTCTCTGGAAGAACACACAGGTCCAATATTTACAGCTGAAGAGCTTTTACAGCAAGTTATCGGTATGTGTATATTAATATTCCTATCTATGTATAGCCAAAATCTGCATTTTAATTTCTTTATTAGCACATGGACATATCCTAAAAACAAAAACAGTCATGTTTATTCTGGTCAAGAGAAATAAAAATATTCAATAATTTCATTTCTTGCTAAAATTTTAAGAATACCAGCTGTCTCATGCCTTGACTTCATATCACACAAGAAATCAATTCATATGATAGCAGAGTTTTGCCATTTTCTCTGATGTTGGCTCATATAAGCAAAGGTAGAGAAACCAATATGCTCAATGTTTTCAAGATAACAAATGTGAGTGTTTTAGATATTTTATTAGTGTACGCCCTGATACTGTACGGTGGTGCTGTGCTGTATACTTTATTTATTTATTTTGGGTGTGTGTTGTGGACTAAATTCCCCATGAGTCCTTTTAAAGGTTGGGGAGTTTGTTTTAGGCAGCATAACATTAGTAGGGGAAGGGTGTGTGATTTGAATGCACCAGTTACAGGGTTGAAGAAGTACATGTCTCACAGTGACATGGACACAAGAAAGCTTTTTCATGTTTTTGCCTGTTAAGCATGTTAGGCGAGTAGTGTGAATACCTTTAACATTTTTGTTATATAAAATGAAATGAACAATTTTTGTCTTCGGAAATTATTACATAAGAGCTTTCTATCTCAGTATAAGATATGTAAAATGTATGACTATGTTACTAAAGGTTGAGGTTCTGAAAACTATTTTTAACAGATGTCAGGATATAAACCATGTTGGCTTACTTAAGATTTTATTGATTGTGGTGTGATGTAAGTATTAATAACAATCACATTTTCCACAGGTTAAAATATAAAAAAACAAAGACGCTCGAGTAACTATTACCTGTTATATTGACAGCTGTTAAACTATGTTTATTGAATGATGGATTAGAAAATAATGACAAACAGGGTCAAAGGGTATAGAGGAGTGATGTGGGTAATGATGTGGTATGTGCCCAAATTGTAAATGAAGTGTCTTCAGTAGTTTTATTTACCATTAAAGAACCTTTGTCAGGTAGTATGGTTGATAAAGGAATTGGTGTTAAAGAGAGTATTATCAACAGAAGATCTGAATGATGAAGACAATTGGGAAAAAAATTACTACAAAGAAAAGGAGAATGACCTTAAGTCATTTTGATATTAATTCCTTAGATATAGTAGAAGAATGTGGTAGTGGTGGTAAGTAAAAGGAAGGTACTTCACCCAATAAAAACATTTTGGTCATTGGAGATCTTGAGGGGAGTGAGAAATTTAATTTCTTATTTTTAGAAAAGGTCAGATCACAGTGATTTGTTTAAGAGGATGTAGAATGCGGGACATTTAAAACACAATTAAGAGAATTCATGATAGTGGGAAAAGTATGATATAGTTATTACAGGAGGGTGTATAAATGATGTTGGTAGTAGTAATATTGTATTGTTTAATGATTATGTTAATTAGATTATACAGTTAAGCAAAATTAAATATTTTGCACTGGTATTTTGTGATATTATTCCTGTAAAGAAATTTGGATATACCAGCAAAAAAAGAGAACCAAGGAGAGAAAGTACTGTCACTTCTTTATTACGATTCCTCACACCAAATAAACGTTATGAATGCCTTCAGTACAATTGCGTTTTCGTCCCAACAAGCATGGACTTCATCAGATAAAAAACATTTCATTTCCTTTGTCTTTTATACAACCTCTTAAACTAAAAACCAATAAAAACCTTTCATTTCTAATTAAATAAGCAAATCAAATTCCACCAAGTTCATTAATTATTAATGATAACAAACAAAATTTGGATATACATTAACAAAGACTGCCAGATGTTTTACCAATAACATTAAGAAGTTACATTATAGAGCTGCTATAAAAGTTATAACATTGTGGGAATACATGGGTTATAAATGGATGTTAATTCTTCATTCTTTGGTGATTACAAATTACTTTTGAGCTATTTAGGTAATAGATCTCTTTTAAAGAAACTTTCACTACATGTGAATGCTTTTTAGAGGTAGTGAATTATTTACTGAATAAAATGTTTGTTATAGAATACAAAAAGCCTTAATAAGTTTCCCTTTTTTGAGACAAGAGTAAGGAATAAATAGACTGATATGGTAAATGATTCTTTTTTTTCCAAGAGGAATCCTCCATTAACTTTGAAAGGATACAAGGCATTTCATAGGGATAGGCAGTATAAAAAAGGGGATGGAGTTTCCATCTATGTAAATGAGACACATGCCTCTAATACAATTGATAATTGTGAAAGCTTAGGATAATATCAGTTAATATTAACCTTAAAAATGAGTAATTATGCTATGTCTATTTTATAGACCTCATAAGCAAAGCTCAGAAGTTCTTAATGAATTTGGTATTTTTATTTATTTATTTATTTTAACATTTGTTTACCAGGAAAGTCCAACTGGGACAGAACCCATTTTCAGAGGAGGCCCGGGGAGAAATGCTCCAGACGCATGTCTTTGGAATGTAGGAGGAAACCAGAACACCCAGAGGAAACCCATAGAAATGCAGGGAGGACATGCAGACTGCACAGAAGGCACTCCAGCTGAGAATTGAACCAGAGAACCCTTTGCTCTGAGGTGACAATGTTAACTGATGCACCACTGCGCCGCCCCAGAATAGTAAAATGGTAAAACATTGTCAGCCTATTTTGAAAAAAATATGATATTACTGCTGGAGATTTGAATGCCTCATATGTTAAATTGGATAATTTCTACAGTTTTACAGGAGTAATAGATGATGTTATAAGGTATGGTCAAGAACTTGGATATACACAGATAGTTAAGGATGTCACAAGTGATTCTAATATCGTAGATGTTTTATGGACTAATATAGGTAATTGTTCTGATGATTGTTTTACCTCCTCCAGAGTGGTTAGATTCAGATCATGCTGGAATCCCATGGTCGGATAAGTTAGATGCTGGTAAACTGTTAGAAGAAAAAAAGAATGTGGAGGCATACTTATTATAAAGTGGATTATTCAACAATCAGAGAGCTATTAAACAACTGGAAATTAAAAAAAAAAATACCTTGGGAGATATTGCATCTGGATGGCAAAAATATGATGATTATATATTTCAAATTGCTGAAAAGTTTGTTCCTTTGGTAATTACTAAAGATAAAAAAATTATTGATCCCCTTGGTGGAACAAAAAATTGGATAAGAAATGTAAGAGAACAAAATATTTGTGGAATAAATTTAGGAGGCAACCTAATGTTAAGAACAAAGAAAGGTATAACGTACGACTAGTTTTAGAAGAAGACTTACAATGATTTTTTTTCAATAAACAGCTTTATTAAATTATCACATATGACATAGGCAATCTTGCATTTATATAAATGAAAAGCAAACATCATTGATACCACCTTAGTTGCAAACATTATACATCACAGACACCATTGAAACAACTGTAGTTGCATACATTACACAGCACTTATAATCTATACAGTTATTGGTAGTTAAGCATTATATGGCTTATTCAAATCCTGTCTCTTAAACCTTGTTCCTTCTCTGCATATATTGTTCCCACAATTCCCATTTTCCTACATAGTTTGCTCCTTCCATTTTCTAAAGATCCCAATTCCAGTTGTTTTATCTCTATTACTATATTCACTACTTCTAGTAAAGTTAGTCTAGGCTTTGATTTCCATTTTCTAGTAATTGCTTTTTTTGGCAGCCACCATAATTAGACTCAGCAAAACGTTACTATGTCTAGGCAATTCCAATTCAGTATTGTAGCTCAAAAAATCATCTTCCCCAGTCAATCCAATCCACTCACCCAACATCTCCAACACAGCAGTCTGCAGGGAATCCCTAAAGTCTGCCAACTCATTACACTCCAAAAAATATGTTCCCAGCCACCTCTTTCTTGCTCGTGACACCAACATTTGCAATCCACCTGAGGAAAAATTATTTTGAGTCTACTTGGGGTATAAAAATACCTATGTAAACACTTCCAGGCAAAGATTCTAAAAGACTTACAGTGATTAGGATGAATTATGAAGAGAAGCTATATGGTTGATAATAAGAAGGCTTTTTTCAGACAAACTAAGGGTGAGGGTTAGAAGTTATAATATAATGGTGAATTAAAAGCTTATTACTGATAAATGGGTAATGGCTGATCTATTTTATTAGATAATGTAGTTGGAACAATGGATAATAAGCATGATTATGATGTTGATTCTGAGTTACTGGAGGAGTGTTCAAAATTATTTAATAATACTGAGGAAATATTTGAGAAAATTAAGGCTAGTTTAGCAGCAGGGCCTGATGAGCTAAATGGCTATTTTTGAAATTGGCTGTTATGTGTATGTTCCCCTGTTTACAGTATCTTTTCTAAAAAAATCATTGGAGATGGGGTTTGCCCTAGGTTTGTGGAAAGAAGCTTTGGCTGTGTCTATACTCATGAGAGGGAATTAACTGTGGTTGAAAATTATAGACCAGTCAGGTTTGACCAGTGTTTTATGTAAATAATTTCAAAGGATATCAAAATACTGAACAAAATCATTAAGTAGTAGAAGAGAACCATCTCAACATGGCTTTGTTTGGGGACACCTTTCTTTAAGAAATTTACTTAATTTTTACCAACCACTTATGGAATGTTTGGATATGTCAGTTCATGCAGTCTTTCTTGATATGGCTAGGGTCTTTAATGCAATTCCACATCATAGAATTATTGCATTGTTAATGAAGAATGGTATTAATGATTATGTTGTGAGATGGATAAAAAAACTGTTTAAGCAATTGATCTTGTAAGGTAACAATTTGTGAAACTTTATCTAGGGTAAAAATGTTTAATTCCAATGTCACACAAGGTTCTGTGGTGGGATCAGTCCTTTTTGAAATATTTAAGGCTAGCTTTCCGGATTCTGAAAAGGTATGTTTATGTAAATATGTGGATATCTCAAATGTCCCATTGATGGTAACATGCATAAATGATTGTTATGAATAACAGATTATTTATTTTTACGGTCATTTGCTAATGGTATGAAATTCAATGTTAAAAAGAGCTGTGTAATGCATTATGGAAAAGATGATAATTGCTATCCTTAGGCTAGTAATGACTGCTAAATAGAAGAAGTGGCTATTGTGCAGATTACGAGTATAAAAATTAATAAGGATTTAAATTTTGAAGGGCATCTATTGGAGATCATTAGAAGATGTTGTCTGAGCTCAGGAACATATTTAGAATGATTGTGAGTTGGGAGAAGGAAGTTTTGTTACCTATGTATAAAACAATAATAAGGCTCATAGTGGAATATGGTGCCATGTTTGTATGTTTAACTACTGACAGCTTGGAAGATTGGAAATGAATCAGAAATTTTTCAGTATTCAAAATGAGTGAGGGGTATGCCATATAATAGAAGATTAAATAAATTATCTCAATACTCAGTTAAGTATACAGTGCAATGAAAAAGTATTTTCCCCCTTCCTGATTTCTTATTTTTTTTTTGCATGTTTGTCATGCTTAAATGTTTCAACTCATCAAACAAATATAAATATTAGACAAAGATAACTCAAGTAAACACAAAATGCAGTTTTTAAGTGATGATTTTATTTATTAAGGAAAAAAAACTATTCAAACCTACATGGCCCTGTGTGAAAAAGTAATTGCCCCCCTAAAACTAATAACTGGTTGTGCCATCCTTAGCAGCAACAACTGCAATCAAGCATTTGCGATAACTGGCAATGAGTCTTTCACATTGTTGAGGAATTTTGGCCCACTCTTCTTTGCAGAATTGTTTTAATTCAGCCATATTGGTGGGTTTCCAAGCATGAACCGCCTTTTAAGGTCATGCCATAGCATCTCAATTGGATTCAAGTCCAGACTTGACTAGGCCACTCCAAAACCTTCATTCTGTTTTTTTTTAAAACCATTCAGAGGTGGACTTGCTGGTGTGTTTTGGATCATTGTCCTGCTGCAGAACCCAAGTGCGCTTCAGCTTGAGGTCACAAACTGATGGCAGGACATTCTTCTTCAGGATATTTTGGTAGAGAGCAGAATTCATGGTTCCATCAATTACACCAAGTCGTCCAGGTCCAGAAGCAGCAAAGCAGCCCCAGACCATCACACTACCACCATCATGTTTGACTGTTAGCATGATGTTCTTTTTCTGAAATGCTGTGTTACTTTTACGCCAGATATAACGGGACGCACACCTCCCAAAATGTTCAACTTTAGTTTCGTCAGCCCACAGAATATTTTCCCAAAAGTTTTGGGGATCATCAAGATGTTTTTTGGCAAATGTGAGATGAGCCTTTATGTTCTTTTTGGTCAGCAGTGGTTTTTGCCTTGGAACTCTGCCATGCATGCCATTTTTTCCGAGTCTCTTTCTTATGGTTGAGTCATGAACACTGACCTTAACTGAGGTAAGTGAGGCCTGCAGTTTTTTAGATGTTGTTCTGGGTTCTTTTTTGACCTCTTGGATGAGTCGTTGCTGCGCTCTTGGGGTAATTTTTGTAGGCCGGCCACTCCTGGGAAGGTTCACCACTGTTCCATGTTTTCTCCATTTGTGGATAATGCCTCTCACTGTGGTTCACTGGAGTCCCAAAGCTTTATAAATGGCTTTGTAACCTTTTCCAAGCCCTCTGGTGTGATCCCTTGGCTTCTGATACACATGAATTGAGTACTGAGGTAGATGATTCTTCTTCAGCTGTCAGATATAATCTAATATTAGGAATTTAGGCAAAGACAGTCAACTGTGTCTTGAGTCCTTTTTATAAAAGACGCCCAAGCTTTACAACCCAGTCAGTTTACCTCAGTCAGCTACCCAGTCCTCAAATACTACAACAAAGGTTGAAGTACAGATCCTTCTGAAGATAGCTCAGGAATTCATGGCCTGATAACCCCAGATGCTTCTCCCAGTAAAGGAAAGAGGAATGTTTTGTTTCAAGAATATTCTGACTCCTCAGGTTCTGAGGATGAGGAAGAATTGTCATATTCTGAGCACCTCCCTCCTCAACCTTATCCTGACTCAGATTCAGATGATACCCTCCCTTCTGTATCTCTTCCCAGGGACTTATCCTTTGGGGATACTTTGCATAAAATGGAGTGGTTTAATTGGGAGAGGAAGGAATTTTCTCTGGCCTAAACCCATTGTAGAGAACTTCTAAGTCTACCATCCCCCAGAGCACTGGCTATCCCTCCAGTTCATTTAGTGCTAGAAGATGTCTTTGATGACATTTCTCTCCACCCAGATTCTCTACCACCTACACCAAGGAAGCCAGACTGATTCTATAGAGTGCTTGACACTCACAAGCTTCTCTTCAAAAATCCATAAGCCAAATTAGTGATGATGAACCTATAACACACTTGTAAAAGGAGACACATCACAACGTTTTCAGGTGACACAGCAGCGTTCACCAACCCCCAAGTTACCAAAGAAATTGAATGAACAAAAATATAAGAAATATGTGACCCTGCACTTATTTATTAAAATTCAGAAACAAAAAAAATCATTAATTGATGTTAATCAAATCAAATGCAATGTGTTACATATTTATTTCAGTTCAATTCAAAATTACTATTAAAAGTAGGGTAAATTTCTGGTGCACTAGTTTAAGCCCAATTATCAGTGCACATGTTGTTTTCTCTATTGTAAGTCACTGACTTTTCTTTTACTTCTTAATACATAAGAGCACACATGACTGGACTGTAGTTTTTTAAATGAATGAATATGTAAAGAATTGTTTCTCTTTTGTCTGTGTGGGGGGGGGTGAAATACCATCAGAGTCAAGATAGGCATTTTCTGAATTTTTGACAAGCTGAGCCCAAAAGGTTCACCAGCACTCAGCTAAATCTTCAGTAGCATTGACTGAATCCTCCAGAGGTGCTCCTAGGAGTGCAGCTAGACACCCTTTACCAAATGAGAGAGAAAGTAGACTGTTGGATAGATTTAGAAAAAAGGCATACACTTCTGTTATCCTATCTATGAGGGTCCTTAATTGTCAATTCCATATGTTGAAATATTTAGTGTGTCTAAAAGAACAAATCATTTCCAAAACAGAGGACATTGCTGGAAAGGTCTTACAGAGAGACATAGAGGAAACATCTAGATCAGCACTATGTCTCCAGACTCTCTCTAAATTATGATTATGATACACTGGATGCATCTTGTAGAGCAACTACTACAGGTTGTGTCATTTGTAGATATGCTTGGCTGAGGACTCAGCTACTCTCCAACCAGGTAAATGACGAACTCCTAGATGCTCCACTGGATAAGGAGTTCCATTTTGGCGCTCCTACAGAAAATTTTTGGAGGGAAGTTGGACAAAAAGGGAAAACAAAAGCAGTGAAGGAATTGTATCTCTCTCCCATGCCTAGATGTAATAGAAATTATCCTTCTAAGCCTTGGCCTTTTCCCTTAGGAAAGAAAAGAGGAGGCTTCCCCAAGGAAAAAGACCTAGACAATTTAGGAGGTGGCAGCCTGAACAGTTCCTTAGACCTGGGGTTCCAAGGACTCTATTCCCCCCAGGAACAGCTGCAACTATTCACAGCCCCCACCCCATCCCCAATCCCACACCTTCCCACCATACTAGCAGGGAGACTGTCCAATTTCCAACAACAATGGAAACTCATCACCAGAGACCAATGGTTCATTCACATCATTTATTTTATTTATTTATTTTATTTTATTTTACATTTGTTGACCGGGCTAGTCCAACTGGATACATGTCCATTTTCAGTACAGGCCCAGGGAGAAAAGCTCCAAAATTACATAGTTAAAGCATAATTAAATTTCCAATATGCTAAACTGAATCTAAATTAAGCAAAAAACAACAATATATTAGCAACAAATTGGAGAAACGGCTCCAATACACAGGTGTAGCCAGGTGAGAAAGAATACAAGACATTTCCACTGAGAACCAAATTTGACAACTTGTTAGCTTAAAAACTTCTTAAATAAGCAAAATTACAACAGGATATCACTGAGAGGTAGAATAAGGAGATGCATAGGGGTATGTCTGTTAACAAGTTGTTAGCTGAACGCCCTCAGAGAAGAGCATAACAGATGAATCAGAGCTGGTAAGGAAAAAGGGAGTAGAAGCAGTTTATTGAAACAAAGAGTGTAAGTAATTTTTGTTACTAGAAAAAGTCAGAAACTTGCAGGGTGATACCAAAAGGTACAAAGGAAATTGGTAAGAGTAATAAGGACACAGAGGTGATAGTCAAGAAAGAAAAGCTAGTCAGTCAGGATTAGTACAAGGGCATAGCCACTGGGATAGAAGGAAAACGTTTTCTAAGCTTGTTTCCTGCCTTTCCTGTGGGTAGTCTAGCCAGGATATAGATTTGCTGTGTCCAGGACTATTTGTAGGCTTCTAGGCCCCCAAGCCATTCTGTGTTGGAGGGAAGACTTCTAGCTTAATTTTGTTTCTTAGAACTAGCCAGTTTTTTTGTTTCAGAACTTGTTTAGAACTTATTGTAAGCACTAAATAAGCTACAAATTACTACAGCACTCAACTTTCCTCACTGTCTAGAGGAAAACAGTTTCTAGTACTTAACAAATAAGCACCTATCCAGGCATGTCTAAGGGTCAGCCCCCAGTGTTTTCTCCTGTCTACCTGATGAATCTGGGCATCTTGGGGCAATGCAGTAATTGCCTCATGTACACAGACAACCCTCTCCTCCTACCACCCAACACTACAACTTGTGAGAGATGCACTTATATAGCCAAACTGGAAGCAAAGCTCTCTTCACCCAAGACTGGACTAGACAGTCAAGAGGAGAAGGTAAACACTTGCACCACACCACACTCAGCACATAGTCCATCAAAACCTACACCACCAAAACACACACATAGAAACACAAAATACACACCTACATTCACAGAGGCTCTCAGTAAAAACCTGCCCAAGCAACAGGGACCACCAAAGCAGAAACACAAGCAACCTCCACACCCCAACACAACCCAAATGGCACATAGCCCACAAACTCAGTGTGCCACTCAACCACAGCCCACAAGGCATAACAACGTACCCAACACTCTAGTCATAGGTGACTCTATAGTCAGGCACACTGATGTTCCACTCACCAGGCTAAACAAGGAGAAAGTTACTGTCAGCTGCCTGTCGAGTGCCAGGATCCACCACATAATGCATGCACTCAGGTCACTCCACAACAAGTACAAATATGACTCTGTCATTGTCCATGTTGGTGTGAATGACCTGAGATGTACCTCCTTGGACTACATGAAAAGGAACATGGAGGAGCTGTCCGATCTTGTAGCCCAGGCAGGTATGACCCTAGCCCTGAGTAGCATCCTGCCATCACCCAGAATGATACCACAGTACAAGGACAAAATGATTGACTTCAACAATTGGCTAAACTTCTGTTGTCATTCTAAGGGGATCCAGTATCTGTCTGCCTGGGATGACATGATTGACAAGCCACAATGCTTTGCCAGAGATGGCCTGTACCTGTCGCCCCTGGGATTCCGGATACTGTCTAAGGCTCTAGCAACCCCTATAGTGCCTTTTTTAGGCAAGGCTCAAATGACAAATTCACCACCCTAACAGCAAGAAGAATCTGAGGGTATTGCTACTCAATGCTAGAAGTCTAAACCTCAAAATGCACTCTCTCGAGGCACTCCTTAAAATGGAGAACATCGACATCTGTGCAGTGACAGAGACCTGGTTCAAGGCTCCAGAGGGTACCCCTGCATTACCAAGCTATAATTCATACCACACATTTCGGTCACCTAACCTGGACCAAAACACTAAAGGTGGAGGCGTGTCCATATTCATTAAGGATATCCACACCTCCAGGCTAGTTGCTCAGCATAATGCATCCGAAATTATCCAAGTGCAACTAATGCTGGGCAAGACCGCAATCCAAATTGTAGCTTGCTACAGATCCCCCACCATGCCCCAGGATTCCCACTCCTCATTTCTTAATACACTGGAAAATATTAGGGTACAACCTAACACCCTAATAATGGGAGATTTCAACTACCCTACCATTAACTGGGAAAACTACTCATGTACCAACTCTTGTGCTCAACATTTTCTGGAATTCATAAATTCCAATGCCATGGATCAACTTATCCACACCCCCATCAGGGGCAGCAATATCCTAGACTTGGTTATTACCAACATGGGCAACCGGTGCTCCACACCAGAGGTCAATTCCTCATTAGTCAGATCCGACCATAAGCTCATCACCCTAGACATCCACATCCCTCCCCCACCCCCCATTAGGGAAACCACAGTAAAAAATTTCTCCAAAGCCAACTTCACGCTTCTTAAGACAGAAGTGGCAAACTTCACGACTCCCATGCTGATGGACAATAGAGGTATGACTGCTGAATCCTACACAAATGCACTTTATAAGCACTTACATGAGTGCATGGATCATGCAATCCCTAACAGAACCAAGATGCTATCCTCCAAAAAAAAAGGAAGCCAATCTGGTGGTCCCCTGCCATAAACAAACTCTACAACAGAAGAAAGAAACTGTTGCAAAAGAGTAAAATCCCATGATTGGAGAAACTCCCTGGTCAGCTTCAATAAGAAGCTGAGATCCCTCATAAAATCCTCCAAAGCTAGTTATGAAAACAAAATCGCCACTGACTCTAAAGACAACCACAAAGCATTCTATAGCTATGTCAAGAATCACAATGGCAACACTCAGATCTGCTCTGAGTTACAGCACAATGGCACTAAATATACAGACCCAACGGATATTACCAACATCCTGGCAGATAGGTTCAGTGCTAACTTTACCCTTCTGTCATCCCCTAAAGGGCCCATCTCTATACCAGAAGAATGCAAAGTTCCTGTAATCACGGCTGCACAGGTAAAAAACACACTATCCAAAGCCAAGAACACAGCATCCATGGGATCTGACGACATCCCAGGCTGTGTTCTACATGAACTACAGAATGAACTGGCACCCCACCTAAGTACTATGTTCAATCATCACCTCAGGCTATGTGCCCACTGAATGGTGCACAGCAACAGTTATCCCACTTCACAAAGGGGGAGCCACCACAGACCCCGGAAACTACTGGCCCATTAGCCTAACAAGCCTGGTCTGTAAGGCTATGGAGCGTATCATCATTGATCATCATCATCAATGACATTGGTAATCTCCAAACTCAGGACCCCACCCAGTTCGGGTTTGTAAAAAGCAGATCATGTCTCCTAAACTTGATAGACTTCTTTGAAGCAGTCACCAAAGCTGTAGATGAGGGTAAGGTGGTTCACACAGCCTATCTAGATCTCGCCAAGGCTTTTGACACCATCTCCCACTCTGGAATTATAGATAAACTCACTAAACTAGGTATAAATCCCTATGTCACAAGATGGGTTGCCAACTGGCTCACTGACAGAACTCACACTGTGAAAGTAGCAGACTCCAAATCCAGCTTCAGACCAGTGACAAGTGGAGTACCACAGGGTTCAGTCCTGGGTCCTCTCCTGTTTGGTATCTACTTCTCTGAAGTACAGGCCAACACAGAAGGTCTTTGGCTAACACAGTTCGCAGATGACTGCAAACTAGGAGCCATAATCAAAACTCCAAAAGATTTGGACATCCTACAAAAGGGCCTTGCTGAGACAGATGCCTGGTGTCAAAGCCATGGCCTCAAGCTCAATGCCAAAAAGAGCATTGTCATTCCTTTTTGTAAAAACTCAGTACCCGTGAACTACCACATAGGTGGTAGTCTACTTAACACTGAAAGTGTGATAAGAGACCTTGGGACACAGGTGGACAGTAGTCTCTCCTTTGATAATCACATCGCCACAGTAGTCAGGAAATCCTTCTATGTGGCACACCTCATCACAAAAGGTTTCTCATCCAGGCAAAAGAGGTCATTGTTCCTCTACTGCCACTCATTAGACCCATTATAGAGTACAATGCCCCTTTTGGTATGTACCTCACAAGACATCTACAACAACTGGAAAGGCCACAGAAATACCTCACAAAGAGGATTACCAGCCTCAAAGAGATGCCCTATGCAGACCGTCTCAAAAAACTGCAGCTTTACTCTGTTGCATATCGCCTACTCAGAGGCGATCTCTGCCTAACACACAAAGCTATGTCAAACCCAGAGCTTTTAGACATGCTCCACTTAAAGAAATCCCAATCCCTACGAGCTACATGCTCTAGGGACCTAAACCTCATCACCACAATAAACAGAACATGCTGGAGGGATAGATTCCTGTCCCAGTGACTTCCCATACTCTGGAACAAACTACCTATCTATATCAAACAAAGCTCCTCATTAGCACTCTTCAAGAAAAAATCTTGATGATTGAATGGGAGATAGGAAATTCACCCCGGGGATTACTTCTGTGGCTTTGCTCAACAGTGGCACAGGAAAATAATTTTCTTGGGTGGCGAAAGCCAGGGTACCTTTGGCTAGGCTTACATAGAACCTAGGGCCAATAGCCTAGTACCTACCTATGAACCTATGAAGTTCTTAGTTCTTTCTTAAAAAGGGGTGTTGATGTAAGTGATGTAAGATCAGATGGAAGTTTGTTCCAGCTGGTTCCAACAAAGTTAGTAAACAGGCAGTCCCCATATTTATTGTTAGATTTAATGGAGGCTACTAGTAACTTATTTGCTGAACATAGTGTTGTAAGATTTTTATAAGGTCTGATAATGTTACAGAGTATGGGATAGTTTATTGGATGATATAAGATCTTATGGGCAATTATAAGTTGCTGAAGAAGAAACTGATTGTGTAATTCTAGCCATCCTAGTCGTTTAAGGTTTTGGCAGTGATGGGTACGAAATGCAGAACCAGTAGCAAATCTAGCCATATTATTATATGAGGTTGATAGTTTGTTCAGATTGCTTTTGGAAAGGTTAGAATAAATGGGAGAGGCGCAGAGAAGGGTGGATATAAGGTGTGTTTGGGCAATAATAGTCCTAGCTGAGGGAGTAAGAAAGGGTTTAAGCCTGTATAGGGAGCCAAGTTTTCTATTTACAGATTTAATGGTCAAATTAATGTGTGAGTCAAAGTTAAGATTATTGTCAACTGTTACACCTAAAAGTTTGATGGATGTGTCTGGTGCTATTGTAGTTCCATTTTTGGATGCAACTGTGAAATAAATAGGGGACGACTTTTGTGTAGGAGTAAACAACAACTTAGTTTTTTTTAGGGTTGAGGAGGAGATGGTGGTTGTGGAACCAATTTTCAACTAAGGTAAAAACTTTTTGGGTATTGGTCTGCAGTTCAGTAGTGGAGACAGCGGCACAGATTACTGTTGAGTCATCGGCATATTGTAAGCTGGTGGTTAGGGGAAGGGAAGCACTCAGATCATTAATAAAAATGGAAAAAAGGAGAGGTCCCAAGATTGATCCTTGTGGGACTCCCAGGGTGATGGGGAGTTGAGTGGAAAAGCTATTTTCCCAGAGAACTGCTTGTTGTCTATTCTCTAGGTAGGATTTGAACCATTTGAGTGCTTGAGTATCTAGTGACAGTTATTTAAGTACATCTAACATTAACTGATGGTTAACCATGTCAAAGGCTTTGCAGAGGTCTAAGAAGAGTGCTGAGGAAAGTAGGTTGTTGTTACGATTCTTATTAATATAGTCAGTAAAGTTTAAGAGTGCAGTTGTGGTGCTATGAAAAGGCCTGAAACCATGCTGGCAGTCAGCTAGTAGGTTATTTTGGAGGAGATGATCAAGTAATTGCTGATGGATACATTTCTCCATAATTTTTGCTAACGGAGAGAGAAGGGCTATGGGACAGACATTTAATAGATCTTTTGAGTTACCCCTCCCCCCTTAAGCAGTGGGATAATATGAGAGACTTTCCAGAGGGCTGGGATAGTACCTTCTGTAATGGTTCTGTTTATTAGAATAGAAATAGGATAGGCAAGTGCTTCAGCTGCCATCTGTAAATATTCAGCAGGAATGGCATCAGCTGAAGGAGTACATGGTTTGAGTTTACGAAGTAGGGAAGGATAAAAGATGTTGGAACTGGCTGCAGCTGTAATACGGGAGATTTATTGATAAGAGAGAGTGGGACAGTAGTGTTTGGTTTGGTGAATTCTGATTAAAATTAGAAAGGGTGGGAGTTTTAGCATGTCCAGGATGGAGTAGTTTATTTATGTCTGACCAGAATTTTTGAGGGTTTTGATTTTGGGTTTGTTGGAATTTTAGGTAATAGTTTTTTTTTTTTGTCAAGGAGTATTACATTTTTTGTCAAATTTCTAAGTTGTCTAACATTTTGATGGTCAGTTGGGTTTTTGGTAGTTCTCCAGTTGTCCCAGATTTTATTTCTCAGCAATATTTTCTGCCTGGTCTCTTTTGAAAGCCAGGGAGCAGGTTTGTTCCTAGTTCTGACCCTGCGGGATAAGAGATGTTGGAACTGGCTGGAGCTGTAATACGGGAGATGTACTGATAAGAGAGAGCGGGACAGTAGTGTTTGATTTGGTGAATTCTGAGTAAAATTAGAAGGGGTGGGAGTTTTAGCATGTCCAGGATGGAGTAGTTTATTTATGCCTGACCAGAATTTTTGAGGGTTTTGATTTTGGGTTTGTTGGAATTTTAGGTAATAGTTTTTTTTTGTCAAGGAGTATTAATTTTTTTGTCAAATTTCTAAGTTGCCTAAAGTTTTGATGGTCAGTTGGGTTTTTGGTAGTTCTCCATTTGTCCCAGATTTTATTTCTCAGCAGTATTTTCTGCCTGGTCTCTTTTGAGAGCCAGGGAGCAGGTTTGTTCCTAGTTCTGACCCTGCGGGAGGGGACATGGTGGTCTAGATTTTGCAAGAATGTCTTATTAAAGTAAGAGATGACTTCATCAAGAGGCAGGTATTTTAGGGGTGACCATTTACAGGCTTTGAGCTCAGCTTGGTAGCTAACTAGGTCTAGATTTTTCTTGCTACAAGTTATTCTATAGGTTAATGGGTTGGAGATAAAGGTTTTTTGTCTAGTAATAAAGGTAAGTGAGTGGTCGCTAATATCATCAGGAAGTACATTTGTTTTGTAAGTAAGGGGATTGCTGTTCAGTAATATCCAATCTAAGATGCTTTGTTTGTTGCTAGGTTTATGAGTTCTAGTGGGGGAGGAGATGGTTTGATGAAAGCCATAAAGGTTTATATGAGTGGTAGGTTTAGGAGAAGTACAACAATTCCAATCAATGTTAAAATCACCTAGCAATATGGTTTCTTGTGTGAAGGATGTAGAAAGCCAGGCAAGGGTGTTTTCAAGAGTGTTAATGTTATTACCTAGGGGGGATATAGGAGCAAATAATATACAAGGCTTTATTAGGATTTATCTGGAGCTTAGAGATCAAACTTTCGGCATTGCTGGGTGAGGGAGGTTGTATATCTACTGAGGTAACTTGTAAGTTAGATTTATACAATATTGCCACCCCACCACCTTTCTTGAATGGGTGGTCTAGTCTCAGGATGTTGTAACCAGGTGGAATTATATCATTATCCTTAGTTGCTGGTTTGAGCCAAGTTTCTGTTAGACATAGGATATCAAAAGAATGTGTGTGTAGCAGGGAATGCAGTTGGTTAATTTTATTGTTTATACTCCATATATTGAGGTGGGCTATAGAGAGTGAGTTAGGTGTAGTAGTGGGAGTATGAAATGTAATAGGAAGGACTGATTGGGAATCTAGGATGGTATTACTTGGTCCTGGGTTAGGATGTATGTCACCATGTAGTAATAGATACAGTTGAGGATTATGCAAACATTTGGTGCGATAACAAAAAATAGGGCAAGGTTTTCTGGTTTGAAAATATTTAATGTGTGTGAGTCTGTGAAAATGTGGTAGAGGTATTTTATTTATTTTATTTTACATTTGCTGACCAGGCTAGTCTAACTGGATACATGCCCATTTTCAGTAGAGGCCTGGGGAGATAAGCTCCAAGACAGAACAATGAAAACCAACAACATAACAAATAGGTAACATTAAACTAAAATCATCATAACAATGCATAATTACAGGTTAACACAGTAACTACGTCAGTTCTGAGTGCAGGCATTATATAGCATACTGGTACACTATGTGGTGATCTAGAGGGAGATAGAATTGTGGTCAAAAGGAAGGAAACACAGTTTAAGAGTAGAAAGGGTAGGTAGAGCAAAGTATGAAGAGACACATAACTAGTCAGGGTTAGTACAGGGTCATAACCAGTGTGTTCTGAGGAACACTTTCAATTTGTTTTTGAAGAGTGATAGTGAGGGAAGTGAGGAAAGCTCACTGGGGAGGAGATTCCAGGCTTTTCCAACAGTATTAGAGAAGAGGGAGTCACCATCCTTGTTCTTTGGTTTAGGGGTATGTACTAGAAGTTTGTGAGAAGACCTTAATGATTTAAGATTTTTATAGGGTGTGATGAGTGTGGATAGGAGTTTTGGAAGGTTTGTAAAGAGTGTTGTGGGCTATAGATAGTTGATGGAATTTAATCAGGTTTTGTAGTTCCAGCCATCCCAGCTGCTTTATGTTAATTCAATGGTGAGTTCTAAATGGGTTGCCTGTAGCAAATCTGGCAATGTTATTGTAGGACATTTCCAATTTACTAAGGTTATTTTTAGATAGCTTAGTAAAAATGGGTGATGCATAAAGAAGTGTAGAGATTAGATGTGTGTGACCTATAGTGGATTTAGCTGTAGGTAAAAGGAAAGTTGTAATCCTATAGAGAGAGCCAAGTTTTTGTT
>NC_056727.1:818208839-818247615 GCF_019279795.1 Protopterus annectens
AAAATTTCGGCAGTTGACCGCATTTCAGAAGATCGGTAGTCGTATGGCTTACCGAAGCCATTTCAGAAAATGGAGATCGAGAACTAAAGTATTTAGCCACAAAAAGGGGCTGATGATGAATAGTTCGGGCATTGAACAAAGCACAAAAATGGCAGCGAGGTACATCAGCAGCTCTGGGCCTAAACAGGTGATGCAGTAAGAATGGAAATCTAAATTGTGGTATTTGATTTCCACAAGACAATTGTTCACTTTTTTCTGACCGAGGTTATAGCAAAGAAAAGGATCCCAATGGGGTACTTAGCTTTAGAAGACTTCAACTTCAACCCCTAGGAAACAAAAACTCAGGTAACAGCCGACCGCACTCATGCAAACTGCTTCTGCTTTGGGCTCCTCGGCAAGAAAGACTGATGCAATGGTGTCGGCTGCCTGTTTTTATACCACTGATGATAGTACAGAAGTGACAGCAACCGATGCAGAAATACTAAGCCTCTGGTATTCGGGCCGACTGAGGGCTACCCCTGGCAGGATAACCCCGAGTGTGATGACTGCAACAGTGAAACACGAAGAACATCCGACTAACAGAATATCATACTTATCCAAATGGAAATGTTTTTTTTCTTTTTGGTGCAAGAACAAAGACAGCAGTCCTTTTCATATGGACATAAATCTATCACTGGAATACCTTTCAGGATTGTTTCACCAGGGCCTTTCTTATTCCAGTATTAAGGACCATGTTTCTATCATAAACCAACGAAAAAGGCAACCAGTAGCAAAACAACGAACACAGTATCCAGCAAATCTTTTAATAAAATCTCTGACGTCTCGGCCAAAGCCTTCAAGGAGAATAAAAATGTGTACAAGCACCCATCTTATATAACAAAACAATAAACCAATTAAACAATTAAGCAATTAATTAAGCAATGCTCTCCAATTGAACTCCTCATTGAGCCCATAAGGAGACATAGTCTTATACTTTAAAATAAGTAAAGCTTCTTTTTGTAATAAAACAGTTTTAACATCCTGCTGACAATACAATGATAGCTTAACTTGTTCTAAAATAGTAGCTTTCAAACCTACACTACTTTTATTATGACATTCTAAAAAATGTAGAGCTACAGGGCTTTCTATATTGCCATTATTAATGTCCCTTATGTGCTCTAACAGTCTTAGTTTAAAAGCTCTTTTTGTTTCTCCTATGTAATAAATACATGGACAACAGAGAGCATAAATAACCCCTACTGAATTACAACAAAATTGCTTAACAGAAATAAACAACATCATTAATAAATGAAAAACAAAGGTACAATATATTTGCAGGCTTTGCACCTTCCACAAGGAAAGGTGCCAATTTTATGGTTCTTTGTATAATGAAGGTGGAGGTATACTACATTTACTTTTAACTAGAAAGTTTTTAATATTTCTACCTCTCCGAAAAGAGAATTTTAAATTAACATTCAGCCATTGTTGGACATTTTTACAAGAATGTAAAAAAGACCAAAATTGTTTTACTATATCAAGAAATTGAGAGGTAAAACATCCATAGGTTGTCACAAAATACATATTTTCCTTATACTTCCTATCATTATTATATTCAGCCACATTATTATGAAAATAATGACTATTTGCACCATCAGAAGGCTCAACCCTTTTAACCAACTTATCAAAACATCTATTTAAAATATCTTTATTATATCCCCTATTCAAAAAAGATTCCACCAGACCATTCATTTCTTGCTGAAAAATATCAGGTCTCCCACATAATCTATAAGTATGTAACATTTCACCATATGGTAATGCATCCAGAGTATGAGGGGGATGACCACTGGTACCATGTAAATAAAAATTAGTACCTTCAAACCTTCTATTAATTGAAGTAGTAATTTTCATACCATCAGAAATATCTAAAACTACATCCAGAAATGGAACCACGTCCCATTACCAAACCATCAAAACTCATAGAAAATCTGTTATTACTAATATCATTTACAAATTCCTTAATATCACTCTCATCAGCATCCACCAAGAATATTAAATTGTCCACAAACCTATAATAAGAAATCACATGAGATAGAAAAAACCTATGTTTATAAATTATTTCTAATTCAAATAAACCCATAAATAAATTAGCATACATGGGGCAAAAGCCCCCATGGCTGTACCTTGTAACTGATGATATAAAGTCTCATTAAATTCAAAAAAATTATGAGTCAAACAAAAATGAAGCAACTCCACAACAAATTCTGTGACCGGAGTGTCACCCACAAAATATCTAACAGCCTCCAAACCAAAATGGTGTTTAATATTTGTATAGAGGCTCTTAACTTCAATGGTGAACCAAGTAATTTTATTATTTATTTTTGTCCCTTTCATCTTGTTTAAAAAATCAAAAACATCACAAATATAAGATGGCAACTTATAAACAAAAGGAGCCAAAAATTGATGTAAAAAAATACCCAAATTATGTAAAAAATACAAAGAACCAGAAACTATAGGCCTCCCAGGAGGCCTAGACAAGTTTTTATGTATTTTGGGTAGGCAGTAAAAAAGGGCCATTCTTGAACCTTCTGTCTGGAATTTCTTTTTGACATCAGCAGGACAAAATTAACCTAACCTAACACCTTTATTCAGCAAATCTAAATATTCCTAAATGGAGTTTAAATATACATCTACAGATACTACTTTATAGGTTTTACTATCCTTTAAATGTTCCATACACATAGAAAAATAATCAGCAAAATTCATCACAACTAACTTGTTGCCTTTATCAGATGGTTTAAAAATAATGTCACTTCTTTTACCAAGATTTACTAAAGCTTGCCACTCATTCTGTTGCAAATTATATTTGACATTAGTTTTCTGACTCATATATTTTTTGTAATTTACTTCAGTGAAAAAGTTGACTAAACTCACAAACTGACATATATCATTATTCAAATTCCCAGGCATAAAATTACTAACAGTAGGTATCTTAGTAGTATCTAATTTACAATATGCGTTAGCTTTTTTTCTTGTTTTTCAGATGAAGCTGCTATCACAAGAGCTACTGTTATTTAATTCATCAGTTGAACTAGAAATCATCGAGGAATTATTGAAAAAATACTTTAACTGCAACTTCCTACCGAAAATATACATATCTTTCTTTAATTCATGGAGACGAGTAACAACTGTGGGGATGAATTTCAAACCCCTGTTGAGTACAGACATCTCAACACAGTTGAACTCGTATCCAGACAAGTTAATAACATATTCTGAAGCATTACAATACCTTAAATCATTTACGTTACAATCATCTTCTGCCCCTTTTAAATCCCCCCTGTCCATAACGTTGCCCACCTGGAAAGGAGGACTGGTCCCATGTCCGTTTTTGTCCATGTTGATTCTGAAAAGAGGTCGCAGCCTCTCCCCGAAATGTAGAGCGAAAATTCTCCCTCTGTTGTGCAACCGGCAAAACTGGAAACTCAGATTCATATTCCTCGTCTTCATAAGACGTGTATCCCCCTTCCGACGCTGAAGACAAGTGAGAATTGTTCATCTGTTTGCCGGAATGAAACCTAACTTGTTTACGCACTTTCGTGCGTTGTGCTTTAGATAGAAAAGCCCGATTGGCTTCATAATCACGCACATCACAGAGAAGCTTGCCTTTTTTACACTCAATTAAAGTAGCTTCATAATCTTTGAGTTTCTTATTAGTTTGTTGTAGAAACTCATCAAAAATTGCTACAGAGACAGTATTGGACAAGTCTGTGTACATTTTTTTAATGTTATTGCACAGTTCCTTCTGTTTAAGTAAATCACGTTCAATAAGTATATGTAACCATTCAGTAACGCAAACATGTGCAGCATTGACCCACCTCTTGTGAAAACCACAATCAGAGTCCAAAGAAAGGTCAAATGGAGTGGAGGGGTCTTTAAACACTCTAAGACCCCTTGGAGTTGTATCTGTCTCTACATACTTTTGTAGACCACATATATTATAATGTACTGCGGTCTCTTTCCACATCAATTTCTCCAACTCCTCAAACAGTAACTTATTTTCTGCATTAACAGACAAGGGAATCGTCCTTCCAACACAGGAAAAGGGGTTGGAAGACCGCATTCTTCTTTCTTCCTCCCACTTCTCCCAAATCACATTATTCTCAGTTGGCAGTCTCTGAGAAGTGGAACGCTCACCTCTTTCACCTCTCTCAGATGAATTGGCTGAATTAATAAGGAAATTATCGAGAGACATTTGGTTCCCTTCTCTGGTCTCTCTAAATATCCTGGGAAGATGGTACTGTGGATCAGAAGACATCAAAAACCAACGAAAAAGGCAACCAGTAGCAAAACAACGAACACAGTATCCAGCAAATCTTTTAATAAAATCTCTGACGTCTCGGCCAAAGCCTTCAAGGAGAATAAAAATGTGTACAAGCACCCATCTTATATAACAAAACAATAAACCAATTAAACAATTAAGCAATTAATTAAGCAATGCTCTCCAATTGAACTCCTCATTGAGCCCATAAGGAGACATAGTCTTATACTTTAAAATAAGTAAAGCTTCTTTTTGTAATAAAACAGTTTTAACATCCTGCTGACAATACAATGATAGCTTAACTTGTTCTAAAATAGTAGCTTTCAAACCTACACTACTTTTATTATGACATTCTAAAAAATGTAGAGCTACAGGGCTTTCTATATTGCCATTATTAATGTCCCTTATGTGCTCTAACAGTCTTAGTTTAAAAGCTCTTTTTGTTTCTCCTATGTAATAAATATTACATGGACAACAGAGAGCATAAATAACCCCTACTGAATTACAACAAAATTGCTTAACAGAAATAAACTTAACATCATTAATAAATGAAAAACAAGGTACAATATATTTGCAGGCTTTGCACCTTCCACAAGGAAAGGTGCCAATTTTACATGGTTCTTTGTATAATGAAGGTGGAGGTATACTACATTTACTTTTAACTAGAAAGTTTTTAATATTTCTACCTCTCTGAAAAGAGAATTTTAAATTAACATTCAGCCATTGTTGGACATTTTTACAAGAATGTAAAAAAGACCAAAATTGTTTTACTATATCAAGAAATTGAGAGGTAAAACATCCATAGGTAGTCACAAAATACATATTTTCCTTATACTTCCTATCATTATTATATTCAGCCACATTATTATGAAAATAATGACTATTTGCACCATCAGAAGGCTCAACCCTTTTAACCAACTTATCAAAACATCTATTTAAAATATCTTTATTATATCCCCTATTCAAAAAAGATTCCACCAGACCATTCATTTCTTGCTGAAAAATATCAGGTCTCCCACATAATCTATAAGTACGTAACATTTCACCATATGGTAATGCATCCAGAGTATGAGGGGGATGACCACTGGTACCATGTAAAAAAAATTAGTACCTTCAAACCTTCTATTAATTGAAGTAGTAATTTTCATACCATCAGAAATATCTAAAACTACATCCAGAAATGGAACCACATGTCCTATTACCAAACCATCAAAACTCATAGAAAATCTGTTATTACTAATATCATGTTTCTTTCATCTCCACCTGTCTGACTTGCCCACCTATCCTCACCCCCACCTGAAACAATTCTTAAAAGGGATCATACACCTCAGGACTCCCAGGAGAAACCCTGCCCCCAAATGGGATTTAAACTATGTAAGAGAAAAACTTAGCTTACCACCTTTTAAGCCAGAAGTTTCTGCTCCTTTAAAGATGCTCATTTAGACGTCCACCCTACTGATAGCCAGCACCTCAGCCAGACAAGTCTCAGAGGTACAAGCTTTTATGTGCAAATAATCTTTCATTGTGTTTTACAGGGACAGGGTAACCATTAGAATACTTCTTTTATGTCCGAAGTAGTATCAGATCTCTCCTTGAATGAAGCTATTCATCTGCTGGTGTTCTTTCCAAACCCACAAAATAAAGCTGAACAAATCCTACATTCCCTGGATTTTCACTGACAGATCAGGTATTACCTAGACATGACCAAGTTCCCTAACAGGGCAGATTAGCTGCTAGTGGTCTTTGCAGAATAAAAAGAAGGCAGACCTGTCTCCAAACAGACTATTTCAAAATGGATAGCCAACTGTATTACTTTCTGTTATGCCCATCAAGGTAAGCCATTACCGTCCCATGTCATGGTTTACTCCACCAGACCCAGAGCAGCCACCACTCATTTCTTAAAGGGTTCTCTACCCAGGCCATCCTGGAAGTTGTCACATGGACATACCTTTACTACATATTACCATTTAGGCAATACCTCCAGGGCTGGGGCAGGTTTTGCTACTGCCATCCTATAGAACCTGCTGTCTCTGGGGCCACCAGACAGCCTGCCACCCAACTTGTAGCTTTGGGAGTCCTCCTACTGCAAAACTGGCTATGAAGGACTTAGTACAGTTATATCACACTTACCATAACTGTAGATGTTCAAATAGATCACTGCTGCAGTACAAACTCCCACTCTCCTTCCCCTCTATTTGTTTGCCTCAGGGGCAGTGCCTCTGGCAGGTAGTTATTACCCCCCCCTCACCCCCCTACCTTTACTAAGCCATGGTTGGAATATTTCCTTATCCCTGTATAAAACTATCACATCTGGTAGGGTTGTGCCATTTTCAGGCATCAGACTGCTGTTCACTGCCTAAAAGGACATGAAGATGACTAGATATAATGCAAAGACTCTGGAAATTTGGTCAGTCATTGGCTTCTGCATGGCAGGAAGACCCAAGAACCAGTACTGCAATGTCTACTTGGACATCTACAGTTATGGTAAGTGTGACACAACTGTACTTTCTACAAAATATTTTTCATTTTCTTTCAGATTATGGAATATAATCCCATTTAAAATTAGGAGATTTGATAAAATGGAACACTCTAATAAAGATTTAGATACTTAAGTGGGGAAATAAAATGTTTCTCTCAGGGTACACCAGTTGCAAACATGTTGAAGGCCATTCTAGCATCTGAGTTTGTTTGCTAACACACTGAACACTAAAATGTATTTCTGGACTATATTTGAATTCCAAGCTCTTAAATTATGCTTTTGAATTATCTGTAAGAGTTCAAAAATGTAAAACAGTTTACTCAGTCTGTTTCCATTGCTCTTACAAGCTAAAGTTACAGTGTAGTATTGCATCTAGTACAAGTTCTGTTCAAATTCATAGTGTGGGTCTGTTTATGTCCAATGCATCAGATAGACACATTCTGACCGAAGGTGTACATGAGGAGTTGCTTGAGTATAAAAAGTCAATCTATGACTTGTAGAATTACCCATTATTCATGAATAAGCTGCTTTCAGTGAATGCAAATGCCTTTTATGGTTTCCCATATTCTGTACTAGCCATTTTTTATATGTGCATTATTTAAATGAATAAATTCCTATTCCCCACACTGAAAACAACACAGATAAATGGAATATGTGGGGTCAGCAGTCATCACTAAAAGTGTTCTCCAGACCTACAGTATAACATATGATGCATATCTAACACCAGACCACCCACAGATCCCTGCTCCATGGCACAGAAGGATAAAGCCCTGACTATGTTGCAGATTATCTGAGTTCAGACAGTGGCTCGGGTACCTGTAGGAGATGACAGAGGAGGAATGATGTGAGCAGTTGCTACTGGCTCACCAACCATGTGGGGAGGTTATTGTGGCTCACCACATAGATGACGCCTAGAATGAGAAATAGGTGTTTACCCCCATGGAGCTCAGGTCTATCATGCATGTGCTGCCATGTGCATTCATACTGTGAGTGAGGAACCCTTAGAGGGTAGCAATAGCAGAGCTTGAAATAGGCACTAAAGGAAGGATAATCTGTTGAAGGAAAAGGTATGCTACTCTATGGGACCAGGAAGGCTGGCTTGTTCCCTCCCATCTGACTCTTGCCACAAGCAGATGGGCTCATGTTGAATTCCCAGGCAGAACTGAAGTTTGGAATAGGCACTAAAGGAAGGATAATCTGTTGAGGGAAAAGGTAGGCTACTCTATGGGACCAGGAAGGCTGGCTTGCTCCCTGCCCAAAAATTCCTGGCTTCTGCAACCATGGAACAAATAGACTGATCAGGTACAGCCATTGGTTCAGTCCTGTGAAAGTGCAAAAAAAAAAAAAAAAAAACAGTATTAATCTTATAGGCATTTGCATGCTGAAAAATATTTGTTTGCAGTTCTCTGCCATCATATTTTGCTTTTGCACAGTTATCAAGACCAAATGACATTCTTATATCATCTGAAAAAGTTCTGACTACTTGCAGCTATGCTTTCAGTTCCTCATATGATAAGCTATACAGTTTTAAATCATCCACAAAGAGAAGACAAGAAGTCTTTACACTTTGTTGCTTTCTGGTAGCCAAATTATAGCCACAACCTAATCTGTTAAGCAGACAGCTTAGTGGGTTAAGGACAACGCAAAAGAGAAGCAGTGACAGAGTCACCCTGGAATATCCCCCTTTGGATTTCTATCCCTGGAATAATAATTTGTCCTTTATTGTGGCTTAACTGCAAAGTGGTTTGCTGCTGTTTCATGGTCACTATGATGCAGTTTATCAGTGTAGGGTGTATCTTATACATTTTATAAGAACTTTTTTATCCATGAATGTGGGATACTGTCAAATGCTTTTTTGAAGTCTATTCATGCCATATTTAGATTCTTCCCCATTTTACAGTTACCTTTTGTTCTATTGCCATAATTGAGTTTTCTTCTAAATGACTATAAATTCTGTTGACATCAATTCCAGTGTATAGTTTATATATTGTTGGAAGGCAAGTTATTGGTCTATACTTTTTAGGATAGCTTGTAGGTTTGCTCTTAAGTAGGACCATTGTTTTTCCTGTTGTTAGCCAGGCTGGTGTCTGTTCATGGTGCGCATATAAATAGTTCTTACTCATGGCTAAATCTTCGTGCAAAGATGTTAATACTTTTATCCAGAAGTTAGGTACTGCATCTGGGCCTGGGGTTTTCCAATTAGGGCTTTTCTTAATGTTCCAATCTCTCTGGCCATTACTTCATCACATTTCATGTCATGTATATTTGAATTTCTTATTCTTTTACTTCTATCCATTTAACATAGGTTCATAGGTTCATAGATTAGTACTAAGCTAACTGCCCTTTAAGACTGGCTTTAAGCCTAATAATTATCCCTTTGTGAACCAAAAACCCTGCACCTTGTGTTTGTAAGGCAAACACCTTAACCATTAGAGCCACCCTACCACCCTTAAAAGGAAGTACACAGCACCACTGTAGGTTCATAGATTAGTACTAAGCTAACTGCCCTTGTGAGACTCAAACCCTGCACCTTGTGTTTGTAAGGCAAACACCTTAACCATTAGTATATATTTGTTATGTTCCACAGGATCTTCACAGATATTTCTTCAAAATATATCCATTTCTTCTTTTTTTTGATGGTCTTTCAATTCCTTTTACCTTGTTTCCCAATTCTCTAAAAAACTTTTTGGGTCATCAATAAATTGCTTACTTTATAATTTTCCTGTATATTTATCTACGTATCTTCTAAGTTTTTCTGCCTGTGCTGATGTTTTTAGTTTATTTGCAATAGTGCATGATAAAGCCTGATCTGTTATACTACTGCACATTGCTTTTATCAAGTCTATCTTTCTGAGTATTTTTTTTTATCTATTCCCTCTTCTAGCAGTGACACTTCTTGTCTTAAATGCTCTATAGGTTTCTCTATTTGATACTTCCATGATGGCATTCGATTTCTCCCAGTCCTTTCCCTTACTACCTTGTGTTCTTGTGGTAGGACTTTATCTGTTATTAATTTGGCTGCACAATAATGTATCCTATTTACTTCTGTTATAATGCATGAATCTTTATGGACAGTCCTAATTACTATGTTCATTTGTTTTATCAGACCTCTAACTTTTTGGGTTTCATTGACCGTCTGCAGTCTAGTTCTTTCATTGATCTTAATATGTCTATCCATCTCTAGTAAATCAAACAACTTTTCTCTTAGATCATTTTCTTCGAAACTGAGGGCACATTCTTTGTTTTCATTTTCCTGCAGGCATTCTATAGAAATCTCCAGAGCATCTTCCTGTGCCACGCTGTTTTAAGTTTTGCCCTATGTCATTTGTTGCTCTTTCAGATGAGAACTCACTGGCCAATCACTCCAAGACACTGACTGCGTCAGAGTTGCCAGTTTCCTGTCCTTTCCCTTCCAAAGTATCTTCATATGTCAACTGATTAGATGCTTCCCGCTCCACTGGTTTCTCCTTAATTTGGTGTCCATTGCTCTATCCTGTTTTGTTGTTATCTCAGTTAAATTTTCTACCCTAACATCCTTTACTTTGCAATCAATAACTTCAGTTTCGTTTTCCTTAACTTCTCCTTTACTAATCCACTTTTCCTCTTTATTTTTTTGTATTGTAAAATTTTCCATATCTAGATGTCTTTGCCTGTATTTCTCTTCAAATATCTTTGGTGCTGCTCTGTTTGCATTGATTAGTTTTGCCTTCTCCTTTGCATAAATATTGTACCATATTAAATCTCTTTTTCTTTCCAATGTGTACATTTCTTCTTCAGATGTCTTCTGCTTCTCTTGTTTCGCCGTACTTTGGGGACTAGTTGTTCCATCATGCTGTGATATGACCTGTGTTACACTTTCTACACTGAATCTTTCACTTCACAAATATTCCATAACTTCAGCTTCTATTTTTTAACTTCTACTTGACTAATCTTCTGTTCTATATTTCCTCTTAGTGATCTTATTTTTTATTGTGAAATTTTCCATATCTGGATGCCTTTGCCTGTATTTCTCTTCCAATATCTTTGGGGCTGCCTTTTTTGTGTTGATTAATTTGGCTTTCTCCTTTGTATAAATATTGCACCTTATCAGATCCCTCTTTCTTTCCCATGTCCATATTTCTTTTTTATACCCTTCAAATGTCTCTGTTATTTAAATTTTCATACTTTTTCAGTCGCTTCTTTTTCCAAATGGCACAAGGTTTCTTGGTCTATATAGTGTTTTTCATGAATCTGTTGTATTAATGAACACAATGTTTTATTTGAAGCGTCTGACAGTTTTTCTTGTGGAAGTATTTTTCTTTCCTCGAATTTCTCTCTCAATCTTTTCATATATCTTTTGTCTGGACATTTTACAGCTTCTTCCATAATAGTAACTACATCATTTCTTTCTTATTTGTTTTACATAAATGTATGTTTGCCCATGTCTAGTGACAACTGAATAAAGGTGTTAAAAAATGAAATGCTACATGAGGTATCTGAGCAGTATGTAGTTACTTGTGATCAACATATTGCTGTTCTGTCTGCTTGCCAAGACACTTTCCTTTTCTTGCAAACATGGGATGTACACTATCTGATCAGCAGCATGATGATAGCTTACACTTGTAGTCAGTCTCCTCTTGTGGTGCTTGCACTTGATATAATGTACTCTAGAGTGTGTAATTAAATAGGTAGGTGTTTGAATCTAGCAGTGACCGACTAGAATGTACGTATTTCAAGTGCTAGGTAGGACTGGCTTCATCCACAGATCTCATGTGTACACCTCCACTCAGAAAAAAAAAACATTTCACCAAGAGAGGGTTCCTCCATCAATTTCCTGCTCTGCAACACACTGATGGTATCATCCTTTCATGTGTCCTTTATCTCAGACTTGTAGTTAGAGTTCTCCTGTGGTGCTTGCAGTTGATTCAATGTACTCTACAGCATGTAATTAGGTAGGCATTTGAATCCAGCAATTACTCCCTTGACTCACTTGTATCAGTGTATTGTGTGTGAGATGCTAGATGGAGGTGTGAATGGCTAAACCCACAAATAATTTTACATTTACACCAGGAAAGGGATTTCCAGTTACATTCAGCTCCTTTTAGCATACACATCTCCTTTGCAAAACAATGATTATGTAATCGTTTCAAATGTGTTCTATCTCACACTTGTAGTCAGACTTCTCCTGTGGCACTTGTGGTTGATTCAATGTGCTGTACTTTCTGTACTGAGATACACATTTCAATCCTGCAATGTCTCACATATGTGATTGTAGAGCTTGGTAATCATGGCTTCACCCACAGATCAGAATTATAAATTTACACATGTAGAGGGTTCTCCCACCACTTTCAGGCCCTTTTAGCCAGACATCTGCTTTGCTAAGCACTGATGAGGCCATCTGTTGAATTGTGCTTTATCTCAGCCTTGTAGTAAGACTTCTCTTGTAGCACTTAAGACTGATACAATAATCTTTAGCTTGTGGGCTTAGGTAGACAGATGTTTGACCCTAGCATCTTCTAAATATTTTAAGTATGTATTACTACAGTCACAGGGATATTGGATTATCCAACACACATGGTGTGTGCACCTCAACACAGGCAAGATCTTGACATGGGGAGAGAATTCACACTAATCTTTCACTAATTTTTAAGCTACACATATGCCTTGCAACACAATTATGATGTCATGCCTTCAAACATGTTCTGTCTCACACTTGTAGAGCTTCATCTGTGGCAAATACAGCTAACACACAGTTCTCTTGATTGTGGACTTACACAGGCAGGCAGCTGTTCAAATCAAGCAAAGGCCAACATAATGGGAGTGTTGCAGCATGAAACACTGCCTTATTCAACATTTCCACAAAACACTTTCCATCCCTTTTAGATTTAGCATAGGCCTTTCAGCACATTGATGATTTCATCCCATTCAAATAGATGTTTTGTGAGCCTTGTGGTAAGATTTATCCTGTGGTGTACACAGTTAATACTGATTTCTATAGCACAGGGAGTTATATGGGCAGATGTTCAAATCTGTAAGGTATATGTGCAAAACAATACTGACAGAGAGGTGTGGTTTCATAACAAACATTGATATGAGTATCAGTTGTGTGAACAGTCACATGACTAAAAACTTTTGGGACCGTCAAAATAAATTTTAGTGGATAAGTGACCATTCGAAATGTAGTTTCCCCAGAAAATGTTGATATGACTAACTCACAGTTGTGTGAACTGTAACATGACTAAAAACTTCTGATCCCTCAAAATAAATTTTAGCGTCTAAATGACCCTTCAAAATGTTGTTTAGTTCAGACTTTGAAGTATGTCCTGGCACCTGTACATTAATCTCTGCTATGGCAGAGGCAGATAAGACACAGCTTGGGGAGTGTGAAGCTTGATAGGCAGGGGGTTTGAATCTGGTAATATATGTCTGTCAAACAATAGTGACAGACAGGAATGGCTTACCCCCAAACAATAGTGATATGACACAGTAACAAGGTCACATTTTTGAGGACTCAGACTCCATTTTAGAGGAGCCATAACCATTCCTACACACTACTGATGTAGTCCCTTGTGCTTCATCACGCTTCAGATATGATTACTTCTGTAGTGTCAATGGTAGACAAACAGCTCTATAAGGTATAACCTCAGGCAGGTGTTTGTGTCAGTTAAGGTATAACTACCGAGCACATCAGAGAATGCTTACCGGTAGGGTTAGTTTCCCCAAAAGGAATGCTATTATATGACATAATAGAAATATTAACGTGTGTCTTTTATTATTTTATTCACATTATACTGGCTAAAAGCAAGAATGGTTTGTCAATTCTTGATGTGTGTCATGCTGCAAAGTGGTCAAAAAGTGTGGCTGGACCTGTGCTATTATACTTTCTTGGGGGGTTGTGCTGGGTAGGCGATGTTAATGCATGCAATTTTCAACTTCCTTATGAGCATGCCCAGTATAATGATGTAGCAGATGAGTGGCATTTAGCATGAAGCACATTAAGTAATCAATGTTATGGGACAGTTATATTAATTTGTGCTTTGTCAAAACTTGACAAAATTTGCCTCTGGCAGTTTGGCTTTGCCAACATTCATGCAAATGAGTTACATAGGATCATAGGAAGGTACTAGACTATTGGTCCTGAGGTCCTTACAAGCCTAGCCAAGAATTTAGCCCATGTTCCAACAAGTCAGCACCCTATGCCACTGTCCAGCAGGGACATAGGTAGAATCCCAGGGGTGTATTTTCTGTTTCTCATCCAGTTATCCAGGTTGCACTTAAAAAGGTTTAACAGATGTAAACACGGTAATATATGATTTACAATTAAGTCAAGATATTTCCATTGATCTTTTTAATTATTTTTCTGTACCTTGTCCAAGAATACCACAGATTTACGGTATTCCTAAAATACATAAGAATATGGAGAACCTCCACCTAAGACCAATAGTTTCTGGTATTGGGTGGATGACGGAGCCCATCTCTAAGTATCTACAGATACAACTTAGTAAATATTTGGTGAAATGTCCAAGTATTATTAAGGACACTGAAAACTTCCTACTAGATCTGTTTGAATGGTATAAATTTAATAATGATAGAGCATTCTTATTTGTAACATTGGACATCTGTTCACTGCGATTCCGAATGAATATGGGCAAGATGCAATAAGGAATTTTCTTAGTTTGGAAACATGCATGCAAGTAAGGGAGATAGAAAATATCTGTGCTTTATTAGACGTCGTACTGACAAAAAATATTTTTCTGTTTGACAAGAAGCTTTATTTACAACTCACTGGAGTTGCAATGGGTACACCAACAGCGAATACATATGCAAACTTAGTACTACACCAATGGGAGAAGCAATTTATTCTAAGCAACTATAATGAATTAAATGCTAAGGTAAAGTTTTATAAAAGATTCGTAGATGATTGCTTTCTCATATGGGAGGGTACTAGTGATGAACTAAGGAATTATATTGATTATTTGAATAAAACAACAGATTTTTTAAAGTTTAAAATGACTTCTTCTATAGAAGCTATTAATTTTTTGGATGTCCATCTCTATATTAAGCACAATAGAATACAAACAATGATTTTTAAAAAAGAGGTTAACACTAATAGATATATAAGGAAAGACAGCATGCATGCAAAACACACCTTTAAAGGTGTACTGAAAGCTCAGCTAATACGAGTTAGTAGATTAAATACAGAAGATGAAAATTTTATACTACAGGCGGAAGAAATGATACAAGATTTTTTAAAGCTTGGCTACTCTCTTCAAGATGTAAATGCAGTATATGAAGATGTGAGAATGAAAAGAAATAATATGTATAAACCTTTTTTTAATGACAAGAGACAGCCCATACAGATACTTGGTGAGGGAAAGGACGTACTTGGGTATGTTACAACCTATAATGCTTATACAAGGGATGTGTGCAATATAATAGAAAAAATTGGCTGATAATGTTAGCCATGCCAGAATTAAAAGACATATTAGGAATAAAACCAAAGTTTTCCTTTAGGAATTTAGACAATTTAAAGCAAAGGCTATGTTTTAAAGATTTTAAAGAGAAAAAGATAGAATTTTCAAATAGGAGTTTAACACAGAAGTGTTATAACTGTACTTGTTGTACAGATATTTATGACACATCAAATATTTTTGAACACCCTTTAACTAAACAAAGATTTGAATTTAAGTGTTTGGCTAATTGTAGCACTTCTCGCATAGTGTATATAGCAACCTGTGTAAACTGCCCAGCATATTATGTAGGAAAGACGACAAGAAAACTAAAAGAACGCATAATAGAGCATAAATCAGAAGGTGAATATTAACAAATGCACTCAGCAAACATATTATTGAAAATGAAAGACACATGTTTAAATTTAGAGTAATTTGTAGAGTAGATCTTGGTATGAGGGGAGGGGATATTAATAATATGTTAGAGCTGAGAGAGCTAGAATGGATTATAAGGTTAGGTGCTGAGGCAGAGCCAGGTTTAAATATAATGGTCAGCTTGAAACCAATATTAGTTAAAAAACAAAGAGAGAATATTTAGTTTTTATATGCATTGTAATTTATAGTTTATAGATTAGGTATTTTAAATATTTATAATTTTATATATATATATATATATATATATATATATATTCTATAATATGATATAATTGTTATGTAAATAAGCAGTATTTTAGTATATAATTAGAGGATGGTTTTGTTTGGCTGGCTGAATCATGTGTTTTAATGATGTTCCCTATTTAAATGACTTTAGATTGACTTCAATGTTATGTACTGATGAAGGGCGGTTAACCCGAAAGCTTTGCTTAATAAATCTTTTTCTTTGGCGCACAGAAGTGTTTTTGGAATACTTGGAGTGACAGACCAGACTTTGTTTGTTAAATGTAAATTTTCAACAGTTCACTTACTAATAGATGTTAATATTTCACCTACTTGTGAGATGTTTTTGTGTACTGTCATATAGGTATTACTAATGTGTTCAACAAGGCTCACTTCAGGGTAAAATGTGATATACACCGTGATGCTATACTGCACTCAAAGATGTGGTTTGACACACGTTTGCATGTCAACATGTACTGCACGGACGTTGCTGCAGGAAGGACACACATAATATGATGACTACACGTCTAAAAGTGTATTATACTGAAATGCATTTTAAGTGACAAGTGATATAATTCCCCTGTAGTGATACTAATGCTGGTATATGAATTGTTTTGGGTTAAGTCTTCTATTGGCTAGCCATCCCTTCCTAACATAGGTACATCACATGCACAGGCATATAGTTACAGTCCTATGCACACAACCCAGTTGTCAAGGGAGTGACTACACATGAGTTTTTGCCTTGATTAATGTGCATGTTCCTATATATCACATGACTGACCATGCCCCTTATTTTGCAACTATGCACAGCTCACATCTGTTATAGTTACACATCTGTAAGTATGAATAACTGTATACTCTTCTGTAGATATGCTAGTCAAAGTGGCAGTTCTGTATGTGCAGGTCAGGTCCTCCTAGACTGCAGAAATGCATGGTTTGTATGAACACACTTTCTGCTATTCATAACAGGTTGCTACCACAGATTGCTTTAAGAATCACTATTATTACTGGAATTATTTTACAGTTACACCTGACTGTTCTCAGTATGTTCCCAATTTTGTGTGTGTGTATATTGCCATTACTACTTGATTATTGTTTCCTTCAAATGTATTAGGCAAGAAAAAGCACTGAAATTCTTTAACATGTATGAGTTTTCACACATCAGTTTATTTCTATGTAAATTACTGCCTTTGTTTTACTTTCACAATACACATGATAATGATATGAAAATTCCATATATGTCAACTACCTGCAGTATATGTAATGTTCCCCATTGTATCAGCTTTCCTTGAAAACTATTATCGCACCTCTCAATTTTACGTATTATTTATGAACTTCTCTCACTTAGTTACACTATAGCTGTGTCCCTCTCGTGTTTTGTAAACATTTCATTTTTTAAATCATGTTGATGTGTCCCCAAGTGTCTATGACTGCTTCTGTTGAGACCAATAATTACAATTAGTGGTATTTCTACAGTACTGTACTGCACTTTCCTCTGTAGGCTCCCCCTGCCTCTTAATTTATGTATCTTAATTTGCCCCTGCCTTGTCTTTTGCAGTACATGCATGCTTGCTTACTGAGGTTAACCATATGAATAACCTGTTGTTTATACTGGGCGCACTAGCCTATCTATACCTCAGTGTGGTTACTAACAGGTGTTCAGGCCATGAATGGGTGCTGCTTGATAAGCAGGGTTGCTCACTGTCTTGCATATTTGGTGAGCACTGATGCTCATTGCAATAAGATGACCAAGCATGCAGACTTAAATGTGTACATACTTGTTAATGAATTCCCAGGTATATCTAACAGGACAAGCCAAATTAAAATCTAAACTGTTACTTGTAATTTGTGAGTTAATTTCTATTCCCATACCCGATAGCAGAATCCATTTTTCATTTTTGTTTTGCTCAATTTCATTTGAATAAATTCTAAATTATATCCCCCCATAAATAAATTCTCTAACCTTGTTAATTATTTTCTGAATTCACTTAAACCTATAATGGTGTGACTCTTAATTACACCTTTCTTTAAATATACTGGATGTGAACTGTTAACATGGTGGGAGGGGTGACAATGGTTAATGTGTTTACCTTACAAACTCAAAGTGCAAGGTTTGATTTTCACATTTGATGGGAAATTGGCTAGGCTTCAAATGGCCTTCAACAGTATATAGCCTAGTATTTGACTATAAACCTACATACAAAATCCAGGGTTTCTGTATGTGTGTGTGTGTGTGTGTGTGTGTGTGTATATATATATATATATATATATATATATATATATATATATATATATATATATATATATTCCACAGAATCTATGAACTTGTCTTCCACATAATTCCATATAATGAAAATATAATCAATAAAACATGTAAACATAATATTTTTGATAAAATTAACTTTTAAAAATAGCTTACTGTTCTCACTGTACCATTATCAGGTTGGCATAGGAAAGCATCATATTTGTTCCTATCACCACTCCATTGGCTTGCAGGTATAATTTCTCCTTGAATTGAAAATAATTATCTAAAACTTAGTTAAAATTATAAGCATTTTAAATTTATGAGTGTCAAAGTTGGAGTTCTTAAAAATTATCTGCAAAAATCTAAACATTTCTCTTGAGGGATACACATATATATTGATTCAATGCCTACAATAACAAGGTATTGACCCCATCCCAATTTATTGCTCTAATACAATCTAAAGTGTCAGATATCTGTTTAAAAAGATGATACTTTGTTAACCAATTCTTTAAAAATGTATAGGCTAATAAACTCTTTTTACTCCCGAGCACATAATAAATGGCCTAAAAGGTATTAAGTCTTGCTTTTATGTAGTTTAGGGGTGCCAAAAAAGGAGTCTAGTCTTGGATATACAGCTTTAACAAACACAGTTTATAATTCAAACTATTATGCAATTAGTCTACAAGTTTCAAGTCTATTTGTTCTGTCAGTGCTGTAGCAATTTTCATTTTGTAACATTTATTATCTTTTGAACTAGCATTGCTCTTCTCTCATAATAATAATACTGGCCCATTGTCCGTCTTCATATAGCTAACCCATCCACTGTCACATAAATTTTACATTATCTTGTATTCCTGTTGTGTCTATATACAAATGCTTTTTAAGTTGCATAAAATGCTTTTTAGGTTTCCTTTTTAGCACTTTTCTAAAATTTTCTACCCAACATTTTTTTTCTTCTTCAAAAACAGCCAAAGTGGAATTAACAGCAAGAGTAAACAGACATAATTTCCGTACATGCTGCATCTTGTTTCAGTAATGCAACATCATCTAATATATGTTTCAAATAGTTTAACTATGTACAATTTAAAATCACATATTGTATTTACCAGATTAGCAAGTTTCGGTGGTGGTGCTCTGGTAGCATTGTCGCCTCACAGTAAGACGCTGTCCGGTTCGATTCTCAGCTAGAGCGTCTTCTGCGTGGAGACATGCGTGAATGGGCGTACCTTCATTGAAGGTTGTGCATCAGGCCTGGTAAGCCGGTATGTAAAAATCAACTGCCAATCATTAGCGGACCGGAGTTCCGCTATGGCGACCCCTAACCGGGAAAAGCCGAAAGACACAAACAAACTGTAATAAACACAGTACTTCCCTGACATTTAAAACAGTCTAGATGAACTGGATAGGTAATCCTAAATTTTCACCTGGGATATCTGAGGAATATCGACTTAATGGTGACACTGTAAGCCTCCCATCAGTAATGGATGATGTGACTAAGCTTCTAGATGGTCTCCCTGACTGTGAGTTTAGTAAGGACCTAAGAGCCTTTAAGATATATAATCTTCTCTCTCCAAGTTACATGAACTGCAAAGTTGATTATATAAGGTAATAGAGGTTAGGTGTGTGTGATGGACAAAAGCTTCCTCCAAAAAAGTGCATGTCAGCTTGTTAAAGAAATTTCACATTTTGGTAACTTGTGATCAGGGTGTATGACTAAAGAAAGTTACTTTTAGAAAACTATATTTAATTTATATATCTGACATTTAAGGATTTGTCATAACACAAGCACAACAAATGTAACTTACATTGAGGTGCTGAAATTTAGACATCTGTGACAGAAATGCTACTACAAAAACACGAATAATGCTTTGCTGGTGCATACATGGTGTAAGAGGGTCAGGATGCACTTGTACTTACAACTCATTTATTTACAAGGGTAATTATAACTTGATTAGTCAGTGGAAGAAAATTATGTTCAGTTACTATAACAAAAAAATTAAAACAGCATATTTTTACTTACAGAAACTAAATACATACCCGCGGTATTGTACAACTTTAATGGTTCTGCTTGGTTTATATACAGCTATGACAGATGAAGTCCTAAAAGAAGATGATCTGAATGAAGATGGATTCCTATCCTACATGGAATATGTACATTCCCATAAGAGAACAGCAAGTCCTTCTACTATCTTGGATAAAAATGCCAAGAACAAAGATAGTGCAGAGAAAAAATAGCATATGAATACATGCATGTCACTTGTTGGTTAATCTTTTTCTAAACAAATAAAAGTGTGCTTCTAGATAACTGACTGTGTTAAAAGAATGTATTTAAACAAAACATGCAAAAGAACAATGTTTGGGGTGTGAACAGTTTTGTGTAGTTGGGAATGGAAAAAAAAATGTGGCTATGCAAACCTTTCTTTTTTAAATTAAGACTTTAATCTTGGCAAGTAAGTGTACCAGATATAAATATAAAAAATGTTTAAAGCAAACTGTTATCTTTGTAAAAACAACTAAAACACTCACCGGGATTCAATAAACTCTGTGTAGGCTTCGTGCAAAGCCTACATGGAGTTACATGTGTGGGCAGTGAGCAGCAGCCTTGATTACATATTCATGCCATGCACCACATTTAAACATAAGTGTGATTTTGTGGCTGGCAACAGTGTTGTCTGCCAGGAAACCATGTAAAACAACAGAAATAGCAAACCTGTTTACCTCAGAGCACAGTAGGTTACCGGGACTGCACGGAATGCCACAATGATTACCAGGGCTTAACATATAGTTATTTATATGGTCCAAATACAGGACAGTGTATGCAGTGAACAGTATTGTGAAATCCCATTCCAGGAATTCTGTACCAAAGTTGTGGAAATGATCTGTAAGGGTACATGGAGTGCCATGTAAAATAAGCACTCAGGGTAAGTGTGTGTATCAAATAGGGACCCACAGAAGTGGAGAAATGAACACAGGGAAAGAGGGCAAGTGAAACAACCTAATATACAGCGGGTCCCTATTAATTTGATGAAGCTTTAGCTTGTCAAACTACAAAAGATCGACAGCTAAAGATCGAAAGAGCCAAACCGCAAATGGCCAGCTAAGCAAATTTTTTCTCAGGGAAAGAATTTGCTTGGCCATTAATGGGAATTTGCCCTTTCCCCAATGTGGAGCGATCTCGAAGTATATTTAGTTGGGGGGTGTGGGGGGAACAGCCCCCCTCATGGGGTGGTGTGGGGGCAAATCCCCCCACTTAATTCAGCTTGAAAGGTTTTTGTTTTGTACAACGGCCAAGCAAATTCTTTCCATGGGCAGAAATTTGCTTGCTGATCATTCACAGTTTGGACGTTTCGATCTTTAGCTGTTGATCTTTTGTAGTTCGACAAGCTAAAGTTTTGTCAAATTAATAGGGACTCTGTACAGCAGATGAGGGCATGTCACTAGAAGACAGTTGTAGCAGAAACATTAATCACATATTAATATGTACAGAATGCACAGTGAAAATGTTTATGTGACTGCCAAACAAGGTGACATAACAATGGGGAAGATGTCTGTGTGAAATAAGCATCCTTACATGAGTAATGCAGAGGACATCTATCAGGGATGTTATATACAACTGGTGTAGGGTGCATATTGGGAAGCTCTGCTAACTGATTTGCCTAAATATGAATATTAAACAAATGTATGTAACCATGTGACAGTGAAAAGGGGAATTTAAACCCTGTTTCCTGAATAAGGCTTTTGTCTGAGGAAGTTGTTTTATTTAAATCAACGAAAAGCTATGTTTGTGCTTAATTCAACACAATTCAACACAGAAACACAAAAACATTTGCAGAGGCTCTCAATAATAATCTGCTCATGCAACAGAGACCTCCAAAGTAGAAATGCAAGCAACCTCCACAACCCAAATGACACATAGCCCACAGACTCAGGGTGCCACTCAACCACAGCCAATAAGGCAAAACAACGTACCCAACACACTAGTCATAGGTGACTCTATAGTCAGGCACACTGATGTCCCACTCACCAGGCTAAACAAGAAGAAGGTTACTGTCAGCTGCCTGTCGGGTGCCAGGATCCGCCACATAACCCACTCACTCAGGTCACTCCACAACAAGTACAAATATGACTCTGTCATTGTCCATGTTGGTGTGAATGACCTGAGACATACCTCCCTGGACTACATGAAAAGAGACATGGAGGAGCTCTCTGATCTTGTAGCCCAGGCAGGTATGACCCTAGCCCTGAGTAGCATTCTGCCATCATCCAGAATGATGCCGCAGTACAAGGACAAAATGATTGACTTCAACAATTGGCTAAGCTTCTTGTGCCATTCTAAAGGGATCCAGTATCTGTCTGCCTGGGATGACATGGTCGACAGACCACGATGCTTTGCCAGAGATGGCCTGCACCTGTCACTCCTGGGATTCCGGATACTGGCTAAGGTTCTTGCCACCCCTATAGGGCCTTTTATAGGCAAGGTTCAAATGACAAATTCACCACCATAACAGGAACAGGCAAGCAAAAACTGAGGGTGATGCTACTTAATGCTAGAAGTCTAAATCTCAAAATGCACTCACTAGAGGCACTCCTTAAAATGGAGAACATCGATATCTGTGCAGTGACTGAGACCTGGTTCAAGGCTCCAGAGAGCACCCCTGCACTACCAGGCTATAACTCATACCACACTTTTTGGCCATGTAACCTGGACCGGAACACCAAAGGCGGAGGTGTGTCCATATTCATTAAGGATATCCACACCTCCAGGCTAGTTGCTCAGCATAATGGAGCCGAGGTTATCCAAGTGCAACTAACTCTGGGAAAAACTGCAATCCAAATTGTAGCTTGCTACATCAACCACCATGCCCCAGGAATCCCACTCCTCTTTTCTTGATGTACTAGAAAATATTAGGCTTCAACCAAACACCCTAATAATGGGGGATTTCAACTACCCCACCATTAACTGGGAAAACTACTCATGTACCAACTCCTTCACTAAACGCTTTCTAGAATTCATAAATTCCAATGCCCTGGATCAACTTATCCACACCCCCACCAGGGGCAACAATATCCTAGATCTAGTCATTATCAACATGTATGACCGGTGTTCCACACCTGAAGTCAATGCCTCATTGGTCCGATCTGACCATAAGCTAATTACCCTAGATATCCACATCTTGCCCCCACTCCCCATTAAAGAAACCATGGTAAACAATTTCTCCAAAGCCAACTTCATGCTTCTTAAGACAGAAGTGGTGAACTTCATGACACCCATGCAGATGGACAATATAGTTATGACTACTGAATCCTACACAATTGCACTTTATAAGCACTTACATAAGTGCATGGATCGTGCTATCCCAAACAGAACCAAGATGCTATCCTCCAAAAAAAGGAAGCCAATCTGGTGGTCCCCTGCCATAAACAAACTGTACAACAGAAGGAAGAAACTGTGGCAAAAGAGAGTAAAATCCCATGAGTGGAGGAGTTCCCTGGTCAACCTCAGTAAGAAGCTGCAATTCCTGATAAAATCCTCCAAAGCTAGTTACGAAAACAAAATCGCCACTGATTCTAAAGACAACCACAAAGCATTCTATAGCTATTTCAAGAATCTCAATGGCAACATTCAGATCTGCTCCGAGTTACAGCACAATGGTACTAAATATACAGACCCAACTGATATTGCCAACATCCTGGCAGATAAGTTCAGTGCTAACTTTACCCCCCTCTCACCTCCTAAAGAGCCCATCTCTATACTGGAAGAATGCAAAGTTCCTGTAATCATGGCTGCACAGGTAAAAACCACACTCCCCAAAGCCAAGAACACAGCATCCATGGGACCAGACAACATTCCAGGCTGCGTTCTACATGAACTACAGAACGAACTGGCACCCCACCTAAGTACCATGTTCAGTCATAGCCTCACCTCAGGCTTTGTGCCTGCTGAATGGCACACAGAGATGGTTATCCCACTCCACAAGGGGGGAGCCACCACGGACCCTGGGAACTACCGCCCCATTAGCCTGATGAGCCTGGTCTGCAAGGCCATGGAACATATCATCATGGAACTTATAAACAAAGACATTGGTAATCTCGGTAATCTCCAAAGTCTGGATCCCACCCAGTTCTGGTTTGTAAAAGGTAGATCATGTCTCCTAAACCTGATAGACTTCTCTGAAGCATTCATCAAAGCTGTAGACAAGGGTAAGGTGGTTCACACAGCCTATCTAGATCTTGTCAAGGATTTCAACACCATCCCCCACTCTGGAATTATAGATAAACTCACTAAACTAGGTATAAATCCCTATGTCACAAGATGGGTTGCCAACTAGATTACTGACAGAACCCACACTGTGAAAGTAGCTGACTCCAAATCCGACTTCAGACCAGTTACAAGTGGAGTACCACAGGGTTCAGTCCTGGGTCCTCTCCTGTTTGGTATCTACTTCTCTGAAGTACAGGCTAACACAGAAGGTCTTTGGCTAACAAAGTTCACAGATGACTGCAAACTAGGAGCCATAATCAAAACTCCTAACGATGTGGACATCCTACAAAAGGGCCTCACTGAGACAGATGCCTGGTGTCAAAGCCATGGCCTTAAGCTCAATGCCAAAAAGTGCATTGTCATCCCCTTTGGTAAAAACTCTGTACCCATGAACTACAACATAAGCAGTAGTATACTTAACACTGAAAGTGTGATAACAGACCTTGGGACACAGGTGGACAATAGTCTCTCCTTTGATAATCACATCGCCACAGTAGTCAGGAAATCATTCTACATGGCACACCTCATCACAAAAGGTTTCTCATCCAGAAAAAAAGAGGTCATTGTTCCCCTCTACTCATCACTCATTAGACCCATTATAGAGTACAATGCCCCTTTTGGTATGTACCTCACAAGACATCTACAACAACTGGAAAGGCCACAGAAATAACTCACAAAGAGGATTACCAGCCTCAAACAGATGCCCTACACAGACCGTCTCAAAAAACTCCAGCTTTACTCCATCACATATCGCCTATTCAGAGGTGATCTCTGCCTAACATACAAAGCTATGTCAAACCCAGAGCTGTTGTACATGCTCCACTTAAAGAAATCCCAATCCCTCTGAGCTACATGCTCTAGGGACCTAAACCTTGTCACCACAATAAACAGAGCATGCCAGAGGGATAGATTCCTGTCCCAGAGCCTTCCCATACTCTGGAATAAACTACCTATCTATATCAAACAAAGCTCTTCATTAGCACTCTTCAAGAAAGATCTTGATGATTGGATGGGAAATAGGAAATTCACCCCGGGGATCACCTCTGTGGCTCTGCTCGACAGTGGCACAGGAAAATAATTTTCTTGGGTGGCAAAAGCCAGGGTACCTTTTTGGCTGGGCTTGCATAGGCCCCAGGGCCGATAGCCTAGTACCTACCTATGAACCTATGATTTCACATTAAATGCATTTTGTTTTCTACTTGACTTGTTTACAGTCTTGGTGGTGTATTGAAGTGACTGCCCAAACTGCCACTATGTTGTTCAGGTTTTTAAAGTGCTGTTATTTTGCTTTAGTTTGTCTTTTAAGCTAGGTATGTAATGTGTGCATCACCAGAACAGGTATTACACATGCATCTGGTGTAACAACTTGATGGGGGTTCCACACCATCAGACAGTAATGTTTATATCATAAAAAGAATACCTAGGTATGGCCAATAAGATGTGTGACAGGTCACTGTGGCAAAGGTGGTACACTTCAGTTACACATCAGTGGAAGATGTGTAGGGAGGTACATGAAGAAGGGTGCATTGTACTTAGTTATTGTGATGAAAGCAGTGAACTGTAGAGGTATTACGGCCTGTGATGTGGATGTCCTTCACATACTCAGTAGTTGTGTTACATGCAAGGGAGCAGTCAGCACTGTGGCCATATGCTGGTGGATGTTCCACAAACCATCTACCCAAGGACTCAGGTCACATACCTGGAGGGCTGAATATAGGGTGTGATGTCCACACTATCCTCGGGTTGCTGTTTTCCTGATGTAACATATCCCCCCATGTTTTTGTTTCATTGCAAGTGCTGTCATGGCTATGGCAGCAATCTCTGGTGTGTGTTGACACTATCTGAATTATACTAATATCACGGTTGAAATCAATGATTACCCATAATCTGTAGTCCTTCAAACAGCTGTTTTGGCCACAGGATGTGTATGCAATACATGATATCTGTGACTTAAATAATGGACAGGAAAGGGCCTAGCAGACAGCCTTGATGCATGGACCTGATCATTGGATCTGAGATATAGGTCACTTCACACATTTCAACATAATAAGATATGTATGTGATACAGTGGTCTCCCCACTTGGTGATATAGGTGTTTAGTGCCATAACTAACAGTGCTGAATGAATACCTCACTGTGGATTTGTGTCAAATGCTTTGGGCTTGTCAGGTTCAAAAGGATGATAGTGCTGTTGTCATGCATGGCCTCAATGACCTCTTTGAGGACATCTAACAGATGTAACAGACGATGTATCATTAACAACTCACACAGGTCTGTTGCATACAGTCAGGATATTACTAGTGTCCATTTAGTAAAGGTCCATGAAGACATGTTGGTCTACCTCACAGATGAGGTCAGGATGTACCTATACATACATGCATCAGTGCATCAGGTGCTGCCCCCCCCAGCTTAGATGGATGCATATTGATGTACACCCTTCTACAGGAACACAGTCTATGTGAATGGTGTGAAGTGTGTACCCAACCATCTCAGGAAGGTGTATGTGCTCAGAAGCACTATAGGTGAACAGTGATGTTGTCAGAGCCCATTGAATCTGTGTGATAGGCCTGGATGAAGGAAAGATGATACATACCAACTATCTTGATCTGGCCTAGGGTTTAGACACAATCACCCATGTAGGTATCACTGAGAAACCCTCCCAGCTGGGGATAAACCCTTACGTCACTAGATGGGTAACCAATTGGCTCATTGACAGAACACATGCTGTGAAAGTTGGGGAATCAACTTGTACCAGTACAGCTGTCACCACTGGCATACCCTAGGGATCTGTGCTTGGCCCTTTACTGTTTGGAGTCGATTTCAAAACCAACAGTTCAGACTAAAGTATATGACCTTTGACTTACTATGTTTCCCGATTCTTGCATACTGGTTGTACTTATTGAGTCCACAAATGATGATAACATACTGCAGGAGAGGCTAACACAGACAAATGACTGGTTGGTGACAAACCACATAGTCTACAAATAAATGCAAAAATGTGTCTTAATTTTGTTCTTCTGCAAAGTAGAATTCCCTGCTAATTACAGCACTGACAACAGTTCCATTATGCTGAAACCCAGTGATGCAAGTCATGGGAACACAAGTATATAGCAATATGAACTTCGACCACCAAGTGTCCTCAATGGTATTGAAAGCCTATGTTGTGCACATCATAAGTCACATCATTGTATTCAGATCTAAGGATTATTCTACAGCACTGTATTCAGACCTCAACAGAACACTAATAGTGTATAATGCTCTCTTTTGTATTTACCTCACCAGACACATACAGCAGCTGCAGAGGCCGCAGAGAATTCTTCCCAAGAAAACTCAGGGCCTACAAACCATGCTATAATGTATGTGGATAGACTGAAAGTCATGTCACTGTAATTTGTATCATATAGGATGAGATGACTTCTACTTGGCCTCCAGGTAAGTCTCTAACAATGCCCTGGTGAGAATAGTGCACATCCACAAATCAGATATAGCTGATGACATCAGCAGTGTCTGGTGAGGAGAATATGGTAATAACAGTGTCCCACATGCTGGTGTAAAAGTTTCTCTGTAATGTCAAGCAAGTGCGGGCAAGCACACACAAACACAGTTGACTGCAGTGAAAACTAAACCCCTACCTATCTAAATACACAGAATACAGAACTCTGTATTTAAGGCAAGTGCCATAGCTCAAGTCTGACTTGGAGTGTCTCAGAAAACACTTTAAAGCTAATGACGTCAACATTGTCTGGTGAGGAGATTACAGTAATAACAGTGTCCCACATGCTGGTGTAAAAGGCTCTCTGTAATGTCTAGGAGGTGCATAAACACCCCCCAGATGACTGCTGTGAGAACAGAGGCACTACCTAAGTATACAGACTACAGAACTCAGTATTTTACTCAAGCACCATGGTACAAGTCTGACTTTTACAAAGCTGCAGGGCAACTTATAGTGGATGACATTAGCTGTGGATATTGGCGAGAAGATGCTGGGAGGACTGCATTAAATGGATGTGTAGGCATGTGCAAGTGTGAAAATATTGTCAATCCATGGGATTGGAGTTGTTACTGTAGGATAAACACTTGTGCCCTTCTGACTAGATACACACACACACACACTCTTTATTGCATAAAGAGCAGAACCCCCCCTACCTAAGTATACAGACTACAGAGATCAGTACTTTACACAAGCACCATGACACAAGTCTGACTTTTACAAGGCTGCAGGACAACTTATAGCAGATGACATCAGCAATGGATGTAGGAGAGATGATGTTGAGAGGCCTGCACAGATTCATAGGAGGTTACCTGAGTACCCTTAGTGACCACAGTTAGATGGTCATTGTTAGAAGAGTGATTTTGTGATCAGCACCAGCTACTTTTGTCCATGAGGGACACAGGTGCCACCTCCGGGGTGAATTTACAGTCACCCATTCAGTTGCCAAGGTTGCACTTGAATGGGGTCATTGATTAGTTCTGCTTCACATGCAGTGGGAGCCTATTCCAGAGGAGCAGCAATTGCTGAGGGACAAACTGTCCTACAGCATATTCTGTTTATGTCACAGACTAGGTTGAGATCCTTGGAACACATTATTCTTCTCCCATTTGATTTGCGGATGTCTAGCATTTCCATTAGGGCAGGGTCCAAGACTGCTCTGTAGGCCAGGCACTGGTTGCTTCTCAACAGCCTGTATGCTACTGAGTACAGTGACAGGGCTTTCAGTCTTTCCATGTATGTCACATTTTGTAGGCCCTGGATTATCTTGGTCAGAAACCTGTGTGGGATATCTAGTTGCTGCAGGTGTCTGGTGAGGTACATACACAGAAGGGAGCATTGTACTCAATTAGTGATCTGATAAGGGTAGAATACAGCGGAGCTATGACCTCCCTGATCTTGGATGTGATGGTCTTATTTATGAGGTGCTCAATGTACAATGCTTTTCTTACCACTAAGGACACATGGTGATCAAAGTTTAGACTGTTATCAACTCGTGTTCCCAGGTCTTGCACCACTGAGCTTGAGATTAGAGGGATGCTATGTATATCATAATTAGGAGAGGCTACTTCTTTGCCAAAGCAGACAATGAGGCATTTTTTTTTGTGTTAAGTTTCAGTCCTTGAGTTAGGCACCAATCATTAGTCATTCTCAGTCATTTCTGTAATATGTTAACAGTGTTGTGGGACTCTATATGATTGCATCCAGTTTACAGTCATCTGCAGACATGGAAAGCCCCTGACCATCTACCTTCACCTGGACTTCAAATAAATTGTTTCTAAACAGTAGAGGGCCCAGCACTGATCCTTGTGGTACTCCACTGGTAACTGGTCTACTGGTGGAGGTAGACTCCCCAACTTTGACAGTGTGCATTCTGTCAGTGACCCAGTTGATTACCCATCTAGTAATATACGAGTTAATCCCCACATAGGAGAGTTTCTCTATAATACCTGTATATGGGATCATGTGAAAGACCTTGGCTAAATCAAGATATGAGGTATGTACTGTTTTCCTTCATCCAGGACTTTGGTGACATTTTCAAAGTCCACTATGTTTAATATGCCAGATCTACCCTTGACAAAACCAAACTGGGTCATATTTTCACAGTCTGTGATCTTGCAGACTTTTTGGCTAAATTTTACAAGGGCTTGTGGTTTGTCACTCTATATTTTATTTTCCCTAATTATATTCATAGATGTTTGCACAGATAGTATTAATAAAAATACTTTGGTTGAAGGATTTTTCCTGTGTCTGAAGTGATTGAATGCACAAGCTGTTGAGTGCAGGAATACTCAAGGCATGCAGTGATGCAGTGTCAACATTTAGGCAAGTGAGAGTGTGTGTGTGCGTTGGTGTGTGCGTGTGTCCGTGTATGAGACAGACATAGATTGTGGGTTAGGGAGGATGATAGTGGCCTTAATATGCATGGGTGGTGGCTGAGGTGTGTGTGTCACTTATTTAGAGATACCATTAGGGAAAGAGTGCTTAGTACCCTAATGTATAGGGTTTGGGTTAGAAGAGGGAGGGCTTCAGCCCCTTCATACTTAAGTAATTTGATTTTATTCCTGGATGCCAGTTGTAAACTAATATGAAAACTAATGCAATGACAAACAGTAGTAGACCAGCAAAAAACACACAAGACAGGCGCCCAAGAGAAGTAAGTCCAAACACCGAAAAATCCGTAACAATATAAATGAGTTGTAGCAGCTAACAGCTTTTCCAAAAGGATACGAGCTGTTATTGAAGATCAATGATAAAATCCAAAAAGAAGAAAGCGTAAAAAATCCCTTTAACGCAGAGTTTATTGGTTTACACAAGTTTAGCGTTTTCGCTCGAGGCACAGCTCCAGCTTCCTCAGAAGTACAATGATTTACAAACAAAACACCACTTTTAAAGTGCTAAGCGCGGGCTTTTTTACTAGTATAATTTAAAGGCGTATTAGCCCTTCTTTTAATATGCTAAATACATCAACACTAAATGTACTATTTCAACTGAACTAATTCAAATGAAATGAAACCAGCAACCCCAAACTACCAGCCTCCCCTATGTTCCCAATAAAATTTCTTGTGAGCATGTTGGCCATTCCAACATCCAATTAGACAACCTAAAACAATAATTCATAATCAATTATGAAATGTTAAAACCTAATTAAGTTCCTACCTAACACAGCAAAAAACATGACTGCAAGTAAAAACTAAAATAATGTTAAAATTCAGTTTTCCTAACAATAATATGCGAAATAATACGCACTATTATTTGTGCGTTAACGCCCCACCTTGAACCATCTATCGTTTTAATGAAAAGACTGTCTTTAAAAATACATCCAAGTATTATGCTTACAGTAGCTCACTGATAGTGTTGTAATTAAAAGTTACCATAATCCAAAAAAGGTCATCGTGCACACCCATACACAAGGTGTGTGGTTTGTTGCTAAGCATGGTGAACCTTGGGTAGTACTAATTGTGCCCTAAACAAAAAGAACTATAATGTTATGTAAAAAATTTCTTTGAAAACGGGACCATCCTACCCAGCTTAGGTTCTTCAACGTTTGTAACTTTTTAGCTTCAAAATGCAAGCAATGTTACAGTGCTCATTCAAACCAGGGAAAGAGGGTGAGTCCAATAACATAATAATTCTTTCGAAACGGGACCATCCTACCCAACTTAGGTGCTTCAACATTTGTAACTTTTTAGTTTCAAAATGCAAGCAATGTTACAGTGCTCATTCAAACCAGGGAAAGAGAATGAGTCCAATAACAGTTGCCATTCTAGTTCTCTGTTTTCAAGAAACAGAGAAATTGGGCCCCCTCTTTCCGATTTGAGAACTTGGTCTATAGCCAAAAACTGAAAGCTGTGCCCAGGGTGTTTGTCAATATGCTTTGCTAATGCATTAACTTTATTATGCTTCCTCATAGCATAAGAATGTTCATACACCCTGTCACGCAATCTCCTGTCAGATTTACCCACGTAAAAGGCTGAGCAACAAGTGCAAGTAGCCAAATACACTATAGACCTCGACTCACAATTTAATTTGTGTTTGATGTTATATTTCTTATCACGTATTGTAAAGGAGTTTGATGCCCTTACTAAATGACAATATTTACAGTTGCCACATTGAAAACAACCCTTATTCCTTAGTGTCCAGTCAGATGCTGTAGGTCTTTCCAAAATTGATTTCAGGTTGTTTCCCCTTCTATAAATGACCCTGGGCTTAAGTCCAAGTTTTTCCAAAAGTTGTTCATCGTTAGTAATGAAATACCAATTTTTGTAAAGTATAAACTCAATAGCTTTTGAATCCAAACTAAAACTGGTAATAAAACTACTCCCTATGATACCACAAGTGCCTTCCAACCCCGGAATAGTCCCTTTGTCCTCACCATCAGCATTCGTGCTTGTACCTAATGTGTCCGCTATAGTAGCACTTTGACCCTGCGATAGAAGAGGTGAGAATAAACCTAAGTCCCTTTTCTTAGTTACCTCATCAAAAATTTGGTTAAATAACGATGCCGGGTACCCTCTATTGGTGAACATTTTCTTGAGTAGCTCACATTCATCCAAAAACAACTTCTCATTGCTACACATTCTAGAAGCACGTATTATTTGTCCTTTAATAATAGCTTTCTTTTGTTTAAAGGGGTGGCTACTTTTAAAGTGTAGCAGTGAGTTGCAATAAGTGGGCTTTCTGTATATATTAGAAAAAAATAGCCCTTTCCTACAGTCCTTAGACAATTTAACGTCTAAATAATCAATTTCCAATTCAGAAAATTTGGATGTGAATTTTAAAAATTCAGTGGTACTATTAATAGATGTTACAAAGTTTTCAGCCTGTGTGTTGTTGCCATCAAACAGTATAAAGATGTCATCCAAGTACCTAGTGTAGAATTTGGTTAAACACATCAAGTCGTTGTTATTAAACAGAAAATGCTTCTCCCAATATGCCATAAACAGGTTTGCGACGCAGGCACCACAAGGGGACCCCATCGCTACACCTTGGTTTTGCTTATAAAATTTCCCATTAAAGGTAAAATAATTAGAAGTTAATATGATATCCAGTAATTGGGAAATGGTGTCAATTTCATGTTTAGGCACTTGCAGGTCTATTAACAAAAGGGTAATCCATTCTATTGCCTCAATGTGTGGTATTGATGTATATAGATCAATGACATCAATAGTAAGCAAGTTTAATGTGTCTTTAAATTCAATGTTTTGTATTTTTTCAAGAAAGGACCATGAATCTTTGCATATTTGAGTAAAATGTTTCAGATATTTGCTCAAAATATGGTCCACCAATTGTGCACAAGGATATGTAGAAGAAATCCGGCTGTCAATAAGAGCTCGGAAAGGTGGGTTGAGTAAATCTTTATGCATCTTGGGAATGCCAAAAACTACAGGTGTTTTTGGCATAATAATATCAATATAGTTGTAAGTATCTGAATTGATATTCCCATTGATGTGCAAGTCCCTAAAATAACTTCTGTTCCTACAATATGAAGTGTTCATTTCATTCAAGGATGAGGAACTATATGCAGTTCCTTCCAAGATGTTTTCCATTTTCTCAATGTATTTAAAGTTATCAAGGATAACCAGCCCACCACCCTTATCTGGTTTTAAGACCCTAACTGGGGCTTTACATAATTCATCCAAAGCAGACAATTGCTCCTGTGTGACATTATATTCCAAACTCCCTTTTGACAGTAGTCTTGAACAGGACAAGTATCTAAAGTCCAATTCACAAATCTTTTCAAACAAAAATAAGCCCATATGTAAGGGAGGGTTGAAAGAACTAGCTAGTTTTAAGTTATTACTACACATAGCCGAATTGTCATAAAGTAGTTTTAAGTTCAATTTTCTTACAAAACACTTTAAGTCAATAAGTGTCTTTACCAGGTTACATCTTGATGATGGTACAAAGGAGTGTCCAAAAGCTAAAAGTTCAATCAAGCTTGGAACCACCTCAAAGGTAGAAAAATTGTATATTGTAAAGTCACCTTTAGAGTTTTTCAAAACTTTTAGGGCACCCAGAGGGTTAAAAGGTTGAGCATCTAGGTTTATTTCCGATTGTTCCAGTTCTTCTTCGGAAATGGCGAGGCCGCTTTCCTAAAAACTGGTCACCAGAATAGCTCTCTCTTTGGTTGTTGTTGTTATAATATTGATTACTTCTTGTATTATGTATTTTAGGTCTAGTACTTTGCTCCTCCACATTAGGAACACCACTGTTGCTCATATGGTCTTGCAACTCTTCTTCGTGCTCCCCCGAAAAGTTAGGTGTGTTGTTGTCATCTTCCAGCAGGTTGCTTTGAGGTGTGGTGGAAGTAACCATTAACTTGGGATATGCTGAGTTATTAAGGTAGCTCTGCCTGTCCCTGGCCAGTTTCTTGTTTTTATTTCCTTTATATTTCTCCAATAAACCATCTATGCTTGAGAAAATTCTAGAGTAGTCATATTTGTACCTGTCAAAGTACAAGTTTTCTTTCAAGTTAGCATCCAAATTGTTGACTTCTTCAATAAGCAAGGAAATTTGGATGTTGTAATGTTTTATTAGTAACTCTAGCAATTGGGTCCCCTGGTTTTCAAAGAACAGTAACAAGTCTTTGCAAAAATCCATGCTGTTGAACAAGTTAGTGGGGCAAAAGGTGGAGCGTAAACCTTTTGGAACAATTTTTTCTCTCAAGCACTGCTGGAAGTAAGCAACTTCGAGCTGCAGTTTTTTGAGTTTCAGCAGTTTCAAATCAAGTGTCTTAAGTGCTGTTGTCACATTAATTTCGTTATTAAAGATTTCGTTTGTCCCCCTAGCCGGTTGCCCCTGATCTGCACTGAACAATAAGTTACTTGTGTTATGAATCCATACACCGCAGTTCGGGACACCTATAAGCCCTGGGGGCATAGGTAATGTTGAGTTTGTCAGTGAAACTCCATTACTTGCTGCAGCAAGCCTATTTACCGACACCTCACCCACAAATTGTGTTGCTACCTGGTTGTTGGTTCGTTGCCCTGGTGTTATCAAAAATGAGCTCACTTCAGAGCTTGTACCAGGTATTACACCCAATGAATTCGTTTGAGTTAAACCTGGTGTAGCCGGCTGAACTTCCGTAACGGAAGTACTAGTTCTTACACTGTCATTGACCCGCTTATCAAGCGCGTCAAGTTTGTTGCAAAAAATGTCCATTTTAGTGTTAAGTGCACAAACTAGTGCTGCCAACTCACTTGTTGCTTCTTTGCTGTTGTTGCTCCTTAAAGTATTAAAGATAGCCGGACTAACAGGACTCGTCGGGCTGCCACTCGCCATACCAATGCAATGACAAACAGTAGTAGACCAGCAAAAAACATACAAGACAGGCGCCCAAGAGAAGTAAGTCCAAACACCGAAAAATCCGTAACAATATAAATGAGTTGTAGCAGCTAACAGCTTTTCCAAAAGGATACGAGCTGTTATTGAAGATCAATGATAAAATCCAAAAAGAAGAAAGCGTAAAAAATCCCTTTAATGCAGAGTTTATTGGTTTACACAAGTTTAGCGTTTTCGCTCGAGGCACAGCTCCAGCTTCCTCAGAAGTACAATGATTTACAAACAAAACACCACTTTTAAAGTGCTAAGCGCGGGCTTTTTTACTAGTATAATTTAAAGGCGTATTAGCCCTTCTTTTAATATGCTAAATACATCAACACTAAATGTACTATTTCAACTGAACTAATTCAAATGAAATGAAACCAGCAACCCCAAACTACCAGCCTCCCCTATGTTCCCAATAAAATTTCTTGTGAGCATGTTGGCCATTCCAACATCCAATTAGACAACCTAAAACAATAATTCATAATCAATTATGAAATGTTAAAACCTAATTAAGTTCCTACCTAACACAGCAAAAAACATGACTGCAAGTAAAAACTAAAATAATGTTAAAATTCAGTTTTCCTAACAATAATATGCGAAATAATACGCACTATTATTTGTGCGTTAACGCCCCACCTTGAACCATCTATCATTTTAATGAAAAGACTGTCTTTAAAAATACATCCAAGTATTATGCTTACAGTAGGACATGGACATGCTTACAGTAGCTCAATTTAAAGACACATTAAACTTGCTTACTATTGATGTCATTGATCTATATACATCAATACCACACATTGAGGCAATAGAATGGATTACCCTTTTGTTAATAGACCTGCAAGTGCCTAAACATGAAATTGACACCATTTCCCAATTACTGGATATCATATTAACTTCTAATTATTTTACCTTTAATGGGAAATTTTATAAGCAAAACCAAGGTGTAGCGATGGGGTCCCCTTGTGGTGCCTAAATCGCAAACCTGTTTATGGCATATTGGGAGAAGCATTTTCTGTTTAATAACAACGACTTGATGTGTTTAACCAAATTCTACACTAGGTACTTGGATGACATCTTTATACTGTTTGATGGCAACAACACACAGGCTGAAAACTTTGTAACATCTATTAATAGTACCACTGAATTTTTAAAATTCACATCCAAATTTTCTGAATTGGAAATTGATTATTTAGACGTTAAATTGTCGAAGGACTGTAGAAAAGGGCTATTTTTTTCTAATATATACAGAAAGCCCACTTATTGCAACTCACTGCTACACTTTAAAAGTAGCCACCCCTTTAAACAAAAGAAAGCTATTATTAAAGGACAAATAATACGTGCTTCTAGAATGTGTAGCAATGAGAAGTTGTTTTTGGATGAATGTGAGCTACTCAAGAAAATGTTCACCAATAGAGGGTACCCGGCATCGTTATTTAACCAAATTTTTGATGAGGTAACTAAGAAAAGGGACTTAGGTTTATTCTCACCTCTTCTATCGCAGGGTCAAAGTGCTACTATAGCGGACACATTAGGTACAAGCACGAATGCTGATGGTGAGGACAAAGGGACTATTCCGGGGCTGGAAGGCACTTGTGGTATCATAGGGAGTAGTTTTATTACCAGTTTTAGTTTGGATTCAAAAGCTATTGAGTTTATACTTTACAAAAATTGGTATTTCATTACTAACGATGAACAACTTTTGGAAAAACTTGGACTTAAGCCCAGGGTCATTTATAGAAGGGGAAACAACCTGAAATCAATTTTGGAAAGACCTACAGCATCTGACTGGACACTAAGGAATAAGGGTTGTTTTCAATGTGGCAACTGTAAATATTGTCATTTAGTAAGGGCATCAAACTCCTTTACAATACGTGATAAGAAATATAACATCAAACACAAATTAAATTGTGAGTCGAGGTCTATAGTGTATTTGGCGACTTGCACTTGTTGCTCAGCCTTTTACGTGGGTAAATCTGACAGGAGATTGCGTGACAGGGTGTATGAACATTCTTATGCTATGAGGAAGCATAATAAAGTTAATGCATTAGCAAAGCATATTGACAAACACCCTGGGCACAGCTTTCAGTTTTTGGCTATAGACCAAGTTCTCAAATCGGAAAGAGGGGGCCCAATTTCTCTGTTTCTTGAAAACAGAGAACTAGAATGGCAACTGTTATTGGACTCATTCTCTTTCCCTGGTTTGAATGAGCACTGTAACATTGCTTGCATTTTGAAACTAAAAAGTTACAAACGTTGAAGCATCTAAGTTGGGTAGGAAGGTCCCGTTTCGAAAGAATTATTACGTTATTGGACTCACCCTCTTTCCCTAGTTTGATTGAGCACTGTAACATTGTTTGCATTTTGAAGCTAAAAAGTTACAAACGTTGAAGATCCTAAGCTGGGTAGGATGGTCCCGTTTTTAAAGAAATTTTTTACACAACATTATAGTTCTTTTTGTTTAGGGCACAATTAGTACTACCCAAGGTTCACCATGCTTAGCAATAAATCGCACACCTTGTGTATGGGTGTGCATGATGACCTTTTTTTTTTGGATCATTGTAACTTTTAATTACAACACTATCAGTGAGCTACTGTAAGCATAATACTTGGATGTATTTTTAAAGACATTCGTTTTATTAAAACGATAGATGGTTCAAGGTGGAAGTTAGCAGCACAAATAATAGTCGCGTATTATTTAGCATATTATTGTTAGGAAAACTGAATTTTAACATTATTTTAGTTTTTACCTGCAGTCATGTTTTTTGCTGTGTTAGGTAGGAACTTAATTTAGGTTTTAACACTTCATAATTGATTATGAATTATTGTTTTAGGTTGTCTAATTGGATGTTGGAATGGCCAACATGCTCACAACAAATTTTATTGGGAACATAGGGCAGGCTGGTAGTTTGGGGTTGCTGGTTTCATTTCATTTGAATTAGTTCAGTTGAAATAGTACATTTAGTGTTTATGTATTCAGCACTTTAAAAGAACGGCTAATAAGCCTTTAAATTATACTAGTAAAAAGCCCGCTTAGCACTTTAAAAGTGGTGTTTTGTTTGTAAACCATTGTACTTCTGAGGAAGCTGGAGCTGTGCCTCGGTAGCGCTTAAACTTGAGTAAACCAATAAACTCTGCGTTAAAGGGATTTTTTACGCTTTCTTCTTTTTGGATTTTATCATTGATCTTCAATAACAGCTCGTATCCTTTTGGAAAAGCTGTTAGCTGCTACAACTCATTTATATTGTTACGGATTTTTCGGTGTTTGGACTTACTTCTCTTGGGCGCCTGTCTTGTGTGTTTTTAATATGAAAACTATATTAATACATTCTTCTCAGAGGTGGTCACCCCCTCCTAGTGGGTAGTTGTGATGCTGAAAAGGAAATTGATTAAAACACCTGGGACTGTTTATTTGATATTTTAGAGATGTTGGTTTTTGAGATATGTTGTATCATTTCTTGAGAGAATTACACGTGGAAGCCAAGGAAAATCAAAGTTAAATTAAGCTTTCTACAAGTATTTAATGTTAAGGGGGGTTGGGATACCTACTATCCCTCTTTTGGTTTGTTAATACTTTAGACCACATGACACAAGA
>NC_056727.1:818248115-818278115 GCF_019279795.1 Protopterus annectens
ACCTAACCCACACACTGTCCTACCCTGCCTCATGGTGTGCACTGCAAGATGCATAGCAAGAAACTTTGGTGTAAGAAACAGTGTACACCTTCCATTTCTTGACTTTCCCATGCTTATCTTGTGGCACTCCTCTTTCCATGATCTGTGTCTGACATCTGTCATGTAACACTGACCTCCAATGAACTGCATTTCTTTCTACCATTCCCCCTGTGATGTCACCTATCCCCTACTCTATTCCTCCCTTATGTATCTCTTACACTACTCAGAATGTGTTCATTTGCTATGTGACAGTGGGATTCAGTATCCTAACCCTCATTTACATCAGATTGCCTAGTAATGCTTAGTTACATGTCTTAGACTCAGTTTCCCCCCTTAGCAACCACTAAACGGTGGCCATGTTGTTTTTGGTCTGCTGGTCCCTGCATTGTAAATCCATGTATTGCATAAAACCCACATTTGTGGGTTTATAACCTTCATTTTTATGTTTTATACAGTGCAGCCCGTTTGCGTGGGGCTGCGCTGCGTTTAAACATCGGCGATCGCCAAAAAAAAAATTATTTATTTTTCATATTTGCATCGGGGTACCTTGCCATGCTGCCTGACACATATGCACCCTTTATTTGGAGCTGACATGGTTCCATTGTGATTTTTGCAGAAACTTACTCAGTTGTCAACTGAGTACATTTCTGCAGCTAAAACGGCTCTTACACGGGCTGCTTTCTGTTTCGTGGATCACTACTCTACCTCATTTGCATGCCTTTCAGCTGCAAGTGAGGTATTTAGCATATCCACGCCCAGTCCGTGTAAGAGACGTTTTAGCTGGTCTCTTACACGGAGTTTCGGGCTGTTTCCAGATCGCAAGGCTTGCATGGAGTCTTACACGTCTCTTACACTCCGTGCAAGCCTTCGTGAATCCTGCCCTTGAGCTTTCAAGTTGACATGAGCCCTTCATCAGAAATGATTAAGTTAATGATGTTTGATACATTGCTTAAATATCCATTAGCACCTAGAAAGTAAAGTATATCAATTTCTAATTGCATAAAAAAAGAAAACTTGAAAAGTATTAGTGTGGAAAAACATTTGCAGCTTAGAGACAAACACAGTGTGTGTGTGTGTGTGTGTGTGTGTGTGTGTGTGTGTGTGTGTGTGTGTGTGTGTGTGTGTGTGTGTATACTCGTGTGTGTGTGTGTGTGTGTGTGTGTGTGTGTGTGTGTGTGTGTGTGTGTGTGTGTGTGTGTGTGTGTGTGTGAAACAAATTTAAAATGTGACTTTGGTCATTATTGTTATTAATTTTTGACACAGACATCTGAGAAGGATGCATTTTACAATGTAGCTATAATTGCTGGGTTTAGGGATGTCTGTGGATAAAAATGACTAACCTTGCTGGCTGATAAAGTTAAAATGTAATTTGACTACCTTTGCAGAGCTAGTGAGCATTGTATAATATGCCTGTCTTTGCAGGACTAGTTTGCATTGGTGTAAAGCAAATTGGAATACTTTACTGTGGCCATTTTTATCGCAATCAGACATATGATGTGTATACAGTCAGTAAAGTGGCTGTAAATGTTGAGTATTTTTACTGCTGGATTACAATGACAGCAGTTTGAGCAGCCCTTTCTGGCTGTAATTTTATGAAATAGGTACTTTTGTCATTGGTTCAGACATTTTGTTTCACTGCTTATTGGAATAAATGTTCTCAACTACAAATTTAAAATGCACTTTAACAAGTGTTGCTATATTAAACAAGAAATATAACTTAAAACAATCAGGAAGATGAATCAATTAAGAAGAAATATAATTTAAAACAATCAGGAAGATGAATCAAAGAACACATGCATTTATGTATGGTCCTATAAATGTGTGCAGGGGGCTCATGTTTTGGAAACAGCCCAGAACCCAATGTACTCTTAATCTGTCACTGGTCAGATACATTTTCAATGTTTCAATGAATTTGAATTTGAATTTGAATCCATTTTCAATTAATGTGAATTCCAGTGCAAGAGAAGTTTACCGTTGCTCATGCCAAGTCTATTTTCAATTTGAGACTGTTTTTTTTTTTTTTTTTTTAGCAAATGGCCATCAGATCAGTGTTTGTGCTATAAAATTTGAAGTAAAAGTTCTAAATTAAATCCAAATATCTGTGATCATTGTAAAATCAAGAAGAAAGTAGTATGCACACTGGCAGGTTTGAAGAGTGTTTTATGGTAACTGAGAGAGGCACCCAAGTAATGGGACAATGAAATGACTGGAGGTGGAGGTGGAGGGGGTGAGGCTGGTCCATTACCCTTCCTAGGGCCCCATTTGAGTGTAATCTAGCACCATTAGTAAAACAAATGGGCTGGGTTATAGTAAATACAAAGGTTTTGATATAGAAGCTGGGTACGTACTGCTCCACCCTATTTCCTACTCTCTTCTCTCATCCACTGTGTGTATTAGATATAGTTACACTTGTATCCACTGATTTTCCGCCACTTGGTCTAACAGGTGATCTGCTTCAGTCACCTCCCAGCCCCATTCCCCAGCCATCTCATCTCTCATTACCTGTATACTTTCCATTCCATGCCTATTTGCCTGTCACAAATTCAGCCCTCTGAAAGACACCTAAATAAACAATGCTTCATCTCTGGGCACTAACATTTTCCCGTACTTTCAGCCATCTTACAAATAATGTATCCTTTCTCACTGCTAAGCTATACTTCTGGCACTTATCATTCCTAGCCATCTCAATCAGTGCCAGTGGATTCTGGCACATCCACCTCATTATTTTCTCATAATTTTTCTGCTTATTCCAGTCCACTTCATAAAGCTGAATAGCACTCCTGTTCATCTCAGGTACCACTCACTAACATAATCACTGATAAAAAAATTAAGAAAATTCTTCTCAAGCTTATATCTCTTTCCTGTACCAGAACCCATGTTTATATAGTCACCCACAATGAAAATCATGCTCACCTATCTTTTATTTCTAGACATTGCCCTGCACCATCAAAACATCACCCTTCTGGTAACCCACACATATCCACTCCTCCTAAAATTTAACAAGTACTCAAATAATACCCACTTCTATTACTGAATCAGACACTATATCCCTTCACATACCATTGCATCCCTACAACTCCTACCATTACAGTTCTTGATCAATACTCTGTATCCTGTCATCCCCACAACTTAACCTTCTACTGCATATTAAAACACTATAACAGGAAATCTAATCACTTTAATCAAAATCCTCCTATGTAGTCTGGTTGAGGCTATGGTCCACAATCTTTACCTGCTGTAAAGAAAAAAACACATTCCCTCCTCCAGCATGCTAATCTGATTAGAACAACTCCATACAATTGCTTCTGCTCACAACCCAAATAGTCTAGTAGTCACTGAACAGATACCTGTAATATAAGTTTTCACTTTTATATTCTCACACCGAGATCGCACTACAGTGGGGAAAAGGGAATATTCCCTTATCCCCACTGTGCCGTGATCTCATCAACATACATTTCCCCACGTTTTTTTCTTTTTTTTTATCACACTTTCGCGAAAGTGCTTTTTTGGTGAAAAGCACTTTCACTAAAGTGTGCTCGGCCGATTCACTTTCGGTGAAACAGTCATTCGGTTAACAGTACGGATCCCCTGCAGATATATAGTATGATGAGATTGTGAGGTGCTGGTTTGTGGATATACACAGTTATGAGACTGAGAGATGCTAACATCTGTGAATATATCATGGGATGAGAGACGATGTGCTTTAGTCTGTGCATGTCTACTTTGATGTGATGTGAGGAGCCGTTGTTTGTGATGAGAAGCACAGTACTTTCTCTGATAAGAAGTCAGGAAGTGCTAGAAGAGCAGATTGGTATATTGACCCTCATCTGACTGGATTAAGGATAGCATTTACTAACAACAAGCATTCCTTTCTCATTTCATAAGACCATCTGCAACATTGGCTTAGAGACAAGCTAATATACATTTGCAAAACTACAAAAAATGTACATCAATCAGTTTAAAATATGGTTGCATCATGACACAGCAATCCTTATCTGTTGGTAGTATCTTCATATCTAGGTGCCTATGATCATTTGGGAGGAACAGCATAGAATGCATGTTTGTTTTCAGAGCACGTGACTCTGTGTGACACTGTGTAATGCATAGTATCTAGTTTAGACACCAGGCAATTAAGCAGTTAAAATCCTGAAATCATAAAAACAACCTGTGGTTACTTGGAACCTGCTGTCTTAGAGGGTGGTTTTCTCAGCATCTTCAAATCTTCATGGAGGCACCCACTGAATGCTCAATCTGTCCTTTGCGTATGTGTCCATATGCTATGTAGTACAAATACAAGGTTCTGTTTCAAGCAGCATATCTTCACAGAATGCTTTAGTCTTGTCCCAGACAAAGATGGGTCATCAGTTTCCTTAATCAGTAATTTGCTGATAAATGATCATCAATTCTGGGGTATCCCTTGGGCTATATCCCCAGTCTCATTTAATTGAAAAAAGTTCATACCCCTCATCAAGAACATCATTTTAACATCAAAAGAACACAAGTAGAACATGATTCAGCAGAGAGGTGTAGCTAACTGTCAAAGTCCCTCATGTAATGTTTTCCAAGTCCCTCAGTCATGTTTACAAATAATTTTATTTAATATTTATTTATTTATTTATTTGACATTTGTTTACCAGGAAAGTCTGACTGGGACAGAAAGTGTTAATTTTCAGCTGAGGCCTTGGGAGAAAAGCTCCACAATCACAGTATTTCAAAAATCAAGCAGATATTTTAAATCACAAAGTATCATGTTACATTACACAGCATCAAATGCAAATATTTTAAATCACAAAGTATCATGTTGCAAATATTTTAAATCACAAAGTATCATGTTACATTACACAGCATCAAATGCAAATATTTTAAATCACAAAGTATCATGTTACATTACACAGCATCAAATGCAAATATTTTAAATCACAAAGTATCATGTTACATTACACAGCATCAAATGCAAATATTTTAAATCACAAAGTATGATGCTACACTACAAAACATAAGAGTGAAAAAATGTTGTAGCAGAGTGCAATGAAAATCAATAACATGACATGGAGAATATATGTGCGTAGCCATATTATTTATTACTTAGATCAACATGTGATAAATAAGACCTAAGACTATTCCAATTAGATATTTAAAGAGATATTAGAGGGATTATGGAGAAATTGAGTGATGTCTTAGTATGAGAGATGGTGTTCACATTACGGTTATAGAAGGAAGAAGGATGGACAGAAGGATATTATAAGAGAGTGTAGGGCAGGGTGTCTTCAGGTAACTTAGGTGAGTAGGAAGGAAAGAGAAAGAGGCAAAGGATTTGATTAATTAAAGTGGGAGAGATGTAGAAGCCAAAAGTAAAAATGGACCTGTGTTCACATAAATCCATTTTCAAAATTCACAATACACTTTTACATGGCAGATGCATTATATGTCATGTGCTTCCACTTCACCCCAATGTCTCTGCACTTTGCAGAAGAGGAAAAAGCCAACACTTCAGTACCCAGACATAATTTAAGACTTTTATGGAACAGCCATCTATTAAATGTCCCACTTGGTGTCAAGACCAATCACTACTCTGGATTACTCCAGTCTGGGGAATGTCCAGCAGTGATTTCAAAATGACATCCTCCAACTTTGTGTCAAGCATTACCACCACACATGACTCCTGATACTTTTTTCTCTCTCTGTCATCATTGACAACGCAATGATGCTGTGCCTGGTGCACCATCCACGACAGTGAGGAGAATTAATGGGTCACACCTTTAGCAGAGTTACAACCCTCAGCATTGTGAATAATTATAACTGTACATTACTGCCTAAGATGTTGCAGTCATTAGTAAGTCCACGGGATGTTAATGATATATTTGCAATTCAGTGTTAGCTGCTAATTTGCTATTGTGCAGATGCCAGATGCTAATTTGATTTCATTTTATACAAAGATGATTAAAGCATGAAGAGGAAATAGATGGAGTTGAAGAAGAATGGCAGTGTCTGAGAACAGCTTGTGTCAAGACAGCAGAACAGATATGAGGTTGAACCAGGTATGTTCATAAGGTACGTTAAAAAAGCTGGTCATAGAATGAAGAAGTCCATGACATTATCAAAAGACAGAAGGAGTGCAGTAAGAAGTGAGAGAAAGAAAAGATGGATAAGGCTAGCAGGTGATATGACTCACTAACAACGAGACAAAGAGATCAGTTGCCATAGCAAAACAACAAGGTATCATTGAAACCATACCAGCGTCCGAAAAGTGATACAGCAGATTTAACAAAAAAAACTCTTTATCAAGTTGCAAGGCAGCTGCAGAGAGCTAAAGAAGACAGTCAGATGTCATTCATAAGAGATGCCCCTGCTGACCATTTCAGAGAACATAAAAGGCCGATGGAAGATGTACTTCAAGAAGCTCCTGAATGAAGAAAACCCCTTGGAAGCTATACTGCCACATTCACTGCCTACAATGAAAGAGGAGGCAGAACCCACTGTAGAGGAAGTACAAAATATATTATGAAAAATGAAGTCAGGAAAAGTGACAAGCTCAGATATTTTCAAGATATTGGGTGCATTAGGGGAGAAAAGGATCCCAAGGGCACTCATAATTGTATGGAGAGACAGAGAGAGAGAGAGAGAGAGATACCCATATGACTGAAGAATAAGCATCCTAATTCCAGATTAAAAAAATATAAGGACAAAGGGAGTATTTATATTTCGGGTAGTACAGAGGTATCAGACTACTCTTGTCCTGCATGAACATGCTGGAATGAGTGATTGATAAATGAATATGTGGATTAGTATTAAAGTGAGATGGGAGATGAGCAGTTCAAATTCAGACCAGGATTAAGTCCAACTGACCCGATGTTTGCAGTGATACAGAGAGTGAAGAAGAAGAAACTGGAGATGAGAAAAATAGTCAAATTGGCCATTTGTAGACTTGAAGAAGCATATGACAAGGTCCCAAGAAAGCTGATTTGGGTAGTCCTGCAATGGTCTGAAGGCCTAGAAACATTGGTAGAACTAATGCAGATTATATACTGGGGCCTAACGACACAAGTACAAACAGAATTTGGACAGACAGAAGAGGTCCCAGTGGGCATATCTGTCAAGCATCTGGTATTTGCTAGAAAACATGGCATACATACAGGTGGCTGAGGTCAGATTCCCGGATCACATACAAGAAACCAAGGAACACAGGCACAACTGCTGTTTTCTATAGGAAATCACTGCTGGTACAATTTGAAATATGCTCCAGCAATGATTCCTGTTTTGGGAAATTTATTGCTCTTTGAGTTATTGCTAAGATGGAGATGGTACGTGCAAGTTTGGTGGTATGGGAGACTTGACTCCCACACTGGCCCTTGAGAAAATACTTATAGTTGAATTTTTCACCCTTTTGAGTTTCATGAATTAGGTTTTGATATACTGTGCAGAGGCACAACAAACTAATGGGTACAGTATTTTTTCATATAAGGGGTGGCGTAAGCCACAAAACTTTTAAAACTGAGCTTATAAATGCCCCAGGTAGCACATAGCCTAGGAAAAAAACCTATGGTTCCTCAGCATTCAGATGTTCAGGGTTCCATAGTATAACCAGAAAGCATTGACTTGTGTACTGAAATAACAGGATGCCATGAAATTCTGAGTGGCTCCTTTAAATTATGATTTTTTTTTAAGTCTGCCCCAGCTAACCTCCTGTGACCTGCCATATCATCAGCCTACTGCCATAATGTCAACAGAGACAGAAGTGAGGGGGGAACAAGCTGTGAGGACCCAAAAAGAATATCCAAAGAAAATGGACAAAATGGGCAGACACAGTGGGTAAGCTAAGGTGTCCTTTTAAATATTTTTTGAATTCTATTGTTAAGGTGACCATAAGCCAGCACAACATATTAGAGTTGATTCCAATATTTGATTAATATACAATACATGAATGAAAGACACTGTACAAATGAAGTGTCACTGGATGAAATTTTGTTGCTTCAGGCTTGTGTGCATTGAAAAACAGTTTTCACAAGAGAGTGAAGGAAGCATGTAATGGAAGAAATTCTAGACAGTACAGATATAAATACACACATAAACAACTTACTCACCACCATTTTAAGATAGAATAGCAGCATAGCATAATTCACAATTTCCATACTTGTGCAAGTAATAATTTTGTTCAGATTGCATAAATTAGATAAATAGAATAATTTAATTCTACGACAGTAAAGACAATCATATTGCACTTATGGTGTCCTCACAAACTGAGGGAGTGTTGACATTGTTAAAGTTAGTTGTTCAACAGTCTGATCGCTTGTGGAAAGAAACTTTTTCTGAATCTTGATGTTCTACACCTGATGCTTCTGTATCATTTCCCTGAAGACAGGAGGTGGAAGAGTCCATGTGCGGGGTGATAAATTTCCATTATCAGTTTCACGACCCTGCCATAGCATCTGCAAGAGTAAAGATCCTGTAAGTACTGGGGTTTTGATCCTGTGATTTTCCTGGCCTGCTTTACAACCTTCTATAATGCCTTGCAACCTGCATATGAGCATTTTCCATACCAGACTGTGATATTATTAGTCAGTATGCTTTTGATTGTGGCACTATAGAAAATCATGAGGATGTGGGAGGGCAGGTTTGCTCTATGTAGTCTGTGGAGGAAGTGGAGATGTTGTTGATCTCTCTGGAGGTGTTTGTTGTTCAACTTAGGTCATCAGAGATGTGCACCCCTAGGAATTTGGTTCTTTTTATCCTTTCCATTGCCATACCACTGATGGTGATGGGTGCATGGGACCCTTGCTTCCTCCTGACGTCAACAATGAATTCTTTTTTTTTATCAACATTTAGTGCTAGGTTGTTGTGTAGTGCGGTGGTGGTGCTGCAGTAGCGTTGACACCTCACAGTAAAACACTGTCCTGTTCGATTCTCAAATAAAGCGTCTTCTGTGTGGAGACATGCGTGAATGGGCATACCTTCGTTGAAGGTTGTGCGTCAGAGCTGGCAACTCGGCATGTAAAAATCTACTGCCAATCATTAGCGGACTGGAGTGGTGACCCCTAACCAGGAAAAGCCGAAAGACACAAGTGCTAGGTTGTTGTCAGTGCACCATCTGGTGAGTTGGTTCATTTCCTTGCTGTATGACCCCCCTCATTGCCATTTCTGATAAGGTTGATCACGGTGGTATCATCGGCAAACTTGATGATGTTATTTGTCTGATGTTTTGCTGAGCAGTCATGAGTCAGTATTGTTAACAGAAGTGGACTTAGTACACAACCTTGTGGGGCCTTGTGTTCAATGGGATGCATCGTGATTGGTTCTTGGCAACTCTAACAGTTTGAGGCCTGTTTGTCAAAGTTAAGGATCCAATTGCTGAGTGTATTTTCTATGCCTAGTTGACTTAGTTTAGACAACAGTTGCTGCAGTATTACAGTGTTGAAGGCTGAGCTGAAGTCTATGAACATGGGCAGTTTCTCTGGTGAGGTTTTGTTTGTCTCCTCAAATCTGCTGAAGAAGGTGTGAAGTTTGTCTAGAAAGTCCATATTACACATTGTGTTGACAGAGGTTTGTAATTAGTAATGCAATGGATGCCCTTCCACAGCTGGCTAAGGTCCTTTTGATCTGCAAAGTGTTTTTGTATTTTTAGTCCATGAGCATGTTTTGCTGTTCTTACTCCCTTGTTCAGGTTTTCAGGGCATCTTTATCTCCAGACTTGAAGGCAGCATTACATGCTCTCAGTAGCTCATAGACTTTGCTAGTGAGCCATGGTTTTTGGTCTGCCCTTATAGTTACGTACTTCAAGGTGATCACATCCTTGACACATTTGGTGATATACCCCAGTACTGTTTCTGTATACCCATCCAGGTTTACATGCTGTTCTGTGGTGGCAGCCTCTTTGAATACGTTCCAGTCAGTGCATGCGAAGCAGTCTTGCAGGGCTGAGATTGCTCCTTCTGACCAGATCCTTAATAATTTCTTAGAAGGTTTTCCTCTTAGCAGCATGGGTTTGTAGGCTGGGATCAGCAAGATAGAACTGTGATCTGATCTGCCTAGTTGTGGGTGGGGAACTGGTTTGAAAGCTTGCTTGACATTTGCATACACTTGATGTAATGTATTGCTCCCCTTGTGGAAAAGTTCATATATTGGTAGTAGTGTGGTAGTACTGTTTGACCTGGTTAAAATCATCTTCCATAATATTCACTCAGGATTTTTGTTTTGTAGTTCACATGATAGCCTGTATTGGCCAGCAAATGCATTTTTAGTGTGTGCACATGGAGGTATATAGACTGCTGTGATATAAATGGCTGCAAATTCCCTAGGCAGATAGAATGGATGATACTTAAGCATAAGGCATTCAATGTCTGCTGAGCAATGGCTGAAGGCAATCTTGTTGTTATTACACCAGCAGTTGTTTACATAATGCAAACTTCCCCAACTCTGGCTTTGCAACTAATGGCCTGTATCCTGTCTGCTCTGAATAAGGTGCAATCCTGTTTTCCCACAGTATGTTGTTGTTGTTGTGTTTGTCTTTCGGCTTTTCCTGGTTAGGGATCGCCACAGTGGAACTCCGGTCCGCTAATGATTGGCAGTAGATTTTAATGAACGCCATGGTGTCAGCTCGATGTCCAACCTTCAACGAAGGAACGCCCATTTACACATGTCTTTCGAACGCCCATCCAACCATGGGGAGGACATGCAGACTCCACACAGAAGGCACTCCCCGCACTCCAGCCGAGAATCGAACGGGAGAACCTCTTGCTGTGAGGCATCAATGCTACCGCTGCACCACCATGGCTGTTTTCCCACAGTATAGTCACTGATATTTGAATTTAGACAAGTCTTTGTAAAAATGATTAAACAACGGTTTCTTACCTTGCGATTTGTGTTTTAGTCCAACCTGATGTAATCCATTTTGCTGCCCAGAGATCAAACATTTCCCAGCAGTATGGATTGAATTGCAGGCCTGTGTGGAGCTTTTCTTAGTCTGACACTAATACCTGCTCTTTTTCTTCTTTTCTTTGGTCTGTCACATTTCTTACATTTTTTCTGTTGATTTTTGCAGTTAATCCTTGAAACAAAGCAAGTGCAGCACACTGGATAAATCTTAATCATTAACCGCAGCTCGCAGAGTATTTCAGGCCTCACAGGGCCTGCAGACAGCAGCCCTGCAAACCATCCACACTGTGACTGTAAATGGTGACTAGTACGGGTACTTTAGTGCTGTTTTTGACAAATTCCACAATATTGAAGAAAAAAATTGCAGTAGACAAAATACAGTGAATGCTTAAACTCACTAGAACTTTTTAAAAGTCACTGAAACACTAAAAAAGACACTCAACCAGAGCAAATAGCACTTTTGTTCTATTTAATGCAGAAATTCTTCAGAACAAATGAACAAAATACACCTACCTACCCCTTCATATACTCCCATTATGACATCATTTCTGATTTAAAGAACTAATCACAGTAACAGTAAGAAAATCACTTCATAACATAAAAAAACTTCTTTTAAAAAATATGTGTATATATACTTACAAGCAAACATCAATAATCAGCAGTTAAGAATAAGTAATACTTTCAGTAGGTTCCCGGTTACACGTTCTGGTCAATAAATCCACTCCGTTTCTATGAACGCATCCAATGCTACTCGCATATACTACAGCTTTCCAGCAGTCATTTGGTCGATCCATTGATTTATATAAACATTTGGTGAAGTGATAAACTACTGGAAAGCTGTAGTATATTCTGCCGTTTCGCTGCCCCACTTCTACATTTGACATTTACTTGAGCTTCACAGGGGAAGCGTTTCAAGCAGCCAATATTTATTTTATATTTTTTATAATACTTTAAATAACTTTGAACAGATATTTTGTCATTCAAACCTGGGGTAAAATCTGCTGTCAGGAATATCTGCCATTTCAGTTCTAAAAACTCTAAATAATTATTAATAGACCCTACAAATCTAGCCTTATCTACTACCTCCACTACAAAAAAGAAAAACTTCCTAAAATTCATGCTTAGCTAATGTGTTAATATTATTGTTTTTTTTTAAAAGCCAAAAGGTGTCCTCTTATCTTACCCTGTCTGTTATTGTCGCAGTTAGAACACACAGCTAAGTGTACAAGGCCATTATTTTGACAGTTAAACCTGCCTTTAGAAAATAATAAGAAATCCGCGTTTAAATAATAACTATGAGTTGCCTTCATGAACCTACACTGAACATTTCTGACAGGGGAAAAGTACCTAAGTTTTTATTATCACCTTTCTTAAAAGTAGTAACTACTGCACTTTCAAGAAGCTGCTTTAAATTCCTAGTCTTTTTATAAATAAACTAAGGTTTCACACCCAGAATATCACTCAAATCTTGATTTCCCATAATTATTTTCCAGTTATTATCTATCACTTTCCTAATCTGTGACCTATCAGTGCTCATAGGGAGGGGAAAGGAGCACTTCTGTCTGACCAAACCCTTGACTTTGTTCATTATTTATTTTTATTTATTATTTATTTACATTTGCTTACCTGAAAATTCCAATTGGACACAGGTTCTTTTTCAGCGGAAGCCCAGGGAGAAAAGCTCCACAGAACAATAAATGAGCAGCAGAGTACATGAAGAACAATTGGATATACATACAATAGCAAATAATACATACTGCAGCAAACATTAGCTATATATACAATATGAAACATAGTAATGAACAGATATACCAATATCTAGCTAGAGGCTAGGAATAAAGGTAGGGTGTATATACAGATAGTACTAAGCTCAAACAGATACTGTTCTAAACTCATATACCTAAATCTTATATAGAAATATTGCACTACACTCAAACAGATATAAAGCAGATGCTCCACACAATGGTGGAACAAGCTAGAAGGGCTAATGGGATGGAAGGGGAAGATAGAGGAGTAAGAGAGGAGTCTGAGTGAGTAGTATTCGTGGTAGTGAGAGGAAGCTAGGTGTAAGTCAGTTGGATATGCATTTGGAGTTGAGATGAAGTGAGGTAGTTATGCATGTTATACCAGGTCTGAGAGATTGAGTGAGGAGGGAAGGGGAGGGTAAAGGGTGAGCCAAAGCCTGCAGAGGAAGGAATGCAATGATCAGATGGTGTAAGGCAGGGTGGCTAGGAGAGGGGAGAGGAGGGGGAGGTAAAAAGGAGGGTTACTAGTCAGGACTGGTGTATAGTCATAACCAGAAACTTTTAAGTGAGTTTTTAGTGCAGTCTTGAAGTGATTGCAAGAAGGTAGTGTGGTTATGGGGTTGGGGGGGTGTTCTATAAACTGGATATGATGCAGGAGAATAGTGCTTCTCCTGTTGAGTTCTTGGGTTTGTTCACTAGAAGTAGATTTTTGCTACTGGAGCGTAGTGGTCTAGTGGAGCAGTAGGCTGGAGAAGGTTTTGAAGGATGGGAATTTAAGAGGATGGTTTACTTACTTGGGGGGTGATAGAGAGAGTTGATTCAGATGAAGAAGTTGAGGGAGTTCAAGCCAGTCAAGTTCTCTAAGTGAGATACAGTGGTGGGTGTGATAAGATGCACCAGTGACAAACTTAGCAATTTTATTGTAGCAAGCCTCAAGCTTGTTTATGTCTGTTTGTCTAAAGTAGATAAATATAGGGGAGGCTTAAAGTGGAGATTAGGTGGGAATTGGCAGCAGAAATTCTGACTGACTTGATTAGGAATTGTTTGTTTCTGTACAATGCACCTAGTTTTTTGTGAACCTTTTTTATGGCAAGATAAATGTGTGTCAAATCTGAGATTGTTATCAATCTCAACACCAAGTAGTTTGGTGTGTTCTGTTGGGGAGATGACAGTATTGTCTTTGACTAGAATATTAAAGTGGGGGATAATTGGGTTAGATTTAGTGAGTTGGAAGATAAGGAGTTTAGTCTTGCTCGGGTTGAGTAATAACTGGGCACTAGATAGCCAGCTTTCTACAGGTGAAAAGGCTTCATGTGTGATCTTGTGAAGTTTGGGCATAGTTGGGGCTTAGCAGATGAGGGTGGAGTCATCTGCATACTGTATAAGAGAAGCATGCTTGGTGGCTGTGACTAGATCATTGCTGAAGAGTGAGAATAGTAGGGGACCAGGATGGAAACTTGGGGAACACCGAGTGTTACAGGAAGTCGAGGAGATACGTCATTATGCCAGACAACTGATTGTTGGTGGCCAGTTAGATAGCTGTGAAACCAATCAGTAGCTGATTGGTAAAAGGATAGGTTAGTGAAAACAGAGATTAGTAGTTTGTGTGAGACCATGTCAAATGCCCTGGATAGATCCAGAAATACAGCAGAGGAGAACAGGCCATTATTTTTATGATGAAGGATAGCATTAGTGGAAGAAAGCAAGACAGCAGTAGTACTGTGGTATGGTCTGAAGCCATGCTGGGTGCTGAAGAGAAGGTTATTAGCTAAGAGGTCATCTAAGACTTGAGAATGGATGCATTTCTAAAGTATCTTGGAAAGTGTAGAAAAGATGGCTATGGGGCAGTAATTGGAAAGTACAGTGGAGCAGCCACCTTTATGGAGGGGGATGATGTGGGATATTTTCCACAGTGTGGGGACATAGCTTTCTGATAAAGACCAATTAATTAAGATACAGACTGGATAAGCTAGGTCTTCTTCTGCTATGTTTAGGTAATTAGAGGAGAGATTGTCATCTGCAAGTTTTGTAGGCTTAAGTTTCAATAGAAGTTTTTTATAAAGTAGGTGGGTACTGATGAAAAAGAAAAGACTGTAGGAAGATTATTTGGTTTTGATGTAGGGAGGGTGGGTAGAGGGTTGTGTTGTTTAGTCAGGGACAGAATGGTTTCAGTAAAGTGTTTAATGAATGAGTCAGCAATACTGCTGGAGGAAGGGGGAGTGGTAGGTGGAGGGGTGCCTACTTTACCTGGGTGGAGAATGGAGTTTATTATGGACAAGAACTGCTTAGGGTTATGGTGGGAGGAGTTTAGGGCAGACTGATACTGTTGGGTTTTATATTCTTTTATTTGCTTTTTGACCGTATTGTGCAACTCTAGGAATGACTATCTAGAGGAGGGGGGTTTTGTTAAGCGCCAGTGCTCCCAGGCCTTATGTCTGATTTTCATTAGTGCCCTGGTGCTTTTTTTGTAACCAAGGGAAGTACTGTGTTTTGACTCTGGCTTTTCTTATGGGGGCATGTGTGTTTATGATGTTTAGAGGTGCGATTAAAGAAGTGGATGGCTTTGTCCAGATTGAGGTACTTTAGTGGTGTCCAATCACATTTTTGAAATGATGAGATAAAGGAGAGAGGGTTAAAGTTTACCTATTTCGGATTTCCCTATAGAAGATGTGTTCAGCACAATTTAAGTGGTGTCTCAGAAGGAATGTTGGAGTGTGGTCACTGAGGCTGTCTGGTAGACAGCCAGATAAGTATGAGTGGGTCTATATTATATATCCGAACGCTTAAATGTTCAAATCACTAAAGATCGACCTTTAGCGATCGACCATTCAAATGTTTGAATATGTAACAAAATAATATTTAAAAAAAAAAGGAAAGAGTTTAAGCAGGGTGGAATGCCCCCTGCACCCCCCACACCCCCCGCTATTTAAATATACCAACTCCGAGATCGCACTTCAGTGCGCTAGAGTGCAGAAACAGGAAATTTCCCATTCCCTACACTGTAGTGTGATCTTTCAGTTGGTATATTTAAGTAGCGGGGGGTGTGGGGGGTGCAGGGTGGCTTGCCCCCTTGCTTACACCCTTTAGTTTTTTTTTTTTATTTTTATTCATATTCGAACATTTAAATGTTCGATCGCTAAAGGTCGATCTTTAGTGATTCGAACATTTAAGCGTTCGGATATGTAATATAGACCCGTATGAGTGAGGGTCTTTATTGACTAATATCCAGTCGAGAGTAGTATGTTTTTTAGAGTTTTTATTTCTCCAGATAGGTGACTGTATTAGTTGGGAGAAACCATGAAGGTTTAGGTGGTGGGCTGGGTGATTGTTACTACAAGATAGCCAGTTGATATTAAAATCACCTGTGATTATGGTTTCCTGGGGTAGGGAATGGTTAGCCCAGTTCAGGAGGTTTATCAGGGCTGGAATGTTCTGGCCAGGTGAGAAGTAGCATCCTATGATGTTGATTGTTTTATTTGGGTTTAGTTTGAGGTTGGCATATAGGATTTCTTCATTTCCAATGTGGGAGGCAGATGTGTTAAGGATCTGGATGTTGAGGTAGTGCTTAAACATTAGAGCCACACCACCCCCTTTCTCAGACAGTTTATCTACTCAAAGAATGTTATAACCTGTTGGGAGCAATTCCTCACTTTTGATATGAGGTTTGAGCCAGGTTTCAGTCAGGATGAGGATATCAGGAGAGTATATGACTATGTTGGCTTTTATGTCATGGGTTTTATTAGTTATACTTCTGATATTTAGACAGACGAACAAGAGGTCAGATGGCTTTCTGTTGGATGTTAGTTGTGAGAAGGAGCAGCTATTAGCCAAATTTTTAGGTGAGGAGTTGGTAAGGGTAGGAGCAGGGTTAGGGTGGATATCACCTCTGAGGGCTAATTTATATAGGGCAGTAAACATAAGTTTTATAACTCTGGTAATTAACCTGTCATATTTTAGGGATATTTTTGTTTGAATGTAACAGGTGACTAGTGGTATGGTGGGTGTATTGGGATGGAGATTGTGATGGTAGGACAAGTGTAATTAGTAGGTGGGGTGGGTGATGGATAGAAGTGAGAGTAGGGGTACAGTGATACAGTGATAGTGGTGAGGCGTGTCTATTATGGAGTCCTGGTAGGATGTAAGGTGTGCAAGAAAAGTGTAGGTAAGGAGTGTAAGCACATTAGGTAGTACCGTGTCAGGTGAGCAGTTAGATTGGAAGTGGGTGGGGTACTGTGGGCAGTAGAGGAGATAAGTTATTAATATTGTTCTGATTGGTTGCTGGTTATTGGGAGGGGTTAGTGCCTAGAATAAATCTAGATGTAGTGGGGGTGGGTGGGATTAGGGAAAAGGGTGGGGTGAAAAGTGAGCCCATGCTATGCACGGGCGAACGGAGCGGGGCTTAAACCCTTCCAAGCTGTGGATCACCAGGTAAGTATCTAATGGCTTATCAGTGAGCAGAATTCAGCTGCTGATGAGCACTTGTGTTCTGATGGGAGGCTGGTAATTTAAAGATGGCTCCATAAACAGGAACAGGAATCTAATATAGACAGTATTGGGGGTGGGGGGTAGCAAAAAGGGTGTGAACCAGGTGCAATGCAAAGAAGCCACCCAAATCAGGGAGGCAAGCAGTGGAAAACTATCAGTGAAGGGCTCAGAGAGGGTGAGTAGTAATACAAACTCTACCTGTAAAGTGATGATAAAGTGTTCATGATTGTTGGGGTAAAAACCTGCTTTAATAATGGGTGGAAACTTGCTATCTCTTTGTGTACTCACATCGTCTGAGATATTAGTTAACTCTTCTAAAGGATACCCATGTTCCAAAAAAAAAGTTGTTTTAAGATATTTACTTCTTTACAAAAGGTATTATCATCACTAATCATTCTACTGATCTTGATAGTTTGCCTTTGAAAATATTTAGCTTTATAAATTTCGGGTGGAAACTATCATAATGCAGATAATTATTCGTAAGTAAATAGCACTTGTGAATCTTTTTCCACTAACATCCATTTAGATTTCAACATCCAAAAAATGTGCTTTAACGCCTGTACTACATTCTGTGAATCTAAGCCACAGCACAGTATTGTTAATTAACTGGTAGGATGGTGGGTGTACTGGGATGGAGATTGTGATAGTATGACAAGTGTAATTAGTAGGTGGGTGATGGATAGAAGTGAGAGTAAGGGTGCAGTGATAGTGGTGGGGCATGTCTATTATGGAGTCCTGGTAGGATGTAAGGTATGCAAGAAGAGTGTAGGTAAGGAGTGTAAGCACATTAGGTAGTAGCATGGTAAAACAAACTGTAAATAAATAAATAATAATAATTTGGGAAAAAAATTCATACAATTCATCCCTATTGCCAGCCCATATAAAAAAACAAGTCATCAATATATCTTTTATAGAATCTTATATACTTAAAATGAGACAACTTTTTCAGAAATTCTTGTTCCCACCAACACATAACTAAATTAGCAAAAACTGAAGCTACATTAGCTCCCATTGCTACTCCTCCAATTTGTTGGTAAATCCCCTCAACAAACATAAAGAAGTTGTTACTTAATACTAATTCCATTAATTGTCAAATAGCAAAAATGTCTTGCCTTAAAGAATGTCCAAACTTACTTAAATATACTCTCATAAACTCAAGTCCTTCAGCTTGTTCAATAGATGCATACAGTAAACGTACATCAAACATGCACAGATGTGTTTCATCTCCTTCAAAACTATATATTTTTAAGCTCATCTTAGAAAATCCAAGAATCTTTTAAGTACCAAGTACTTGCCTGGACAATTGGATTCAAAATTTCATCTAGATACATGGAGATCTTAGCTGTTTTATTAAAGAGAGCCAACACAATAGGTCTAAACAGGGGGTGAATGGAATCCTTATGAATTTTAGGAATTCCAAATAAAACTCCTAATTGTGGTTGCTCAACCATTAAGATCTCAAATAACTCTATTGTAATATATTGTTGATGTAACAGATCAAGTAATATTAAATCCACGTCCTGATAGCTCTTCCTACCAACATCTTTAGAAGCTTTATTATCCTTAGATGAATGAACTAACATTAGAGTAATTGCCTCGTTATAATCAGAGGCCTCCATAATTACTATCCCCTGCCCTTTAGCAGCCTTCATATATCTAAGATGGGAATAACTTTACAGCTGTCTTAACACATTAGCTTGCATCTGAGTTAAATTGTCTCTCTTATTGTTATTATTATTATTATTATTGTTTCTATTTTTATATTTAAACTTATAATCATGCCTCTCTTCTTTTTCTAACTCTCTAAATAAATCATAAAGTTCACTTTTACACACTGAAGAAAAGATGTTTAGTGTATTGGTCAAAGGAGGATTAACAAAGCTGTTTTTTCTAATAACATTCTTCCCTTTATCAAGGATACCATGAAAAATGTATTTTAGATTAAATTTTCTAACAAATAGTTTAAAATCTAAAATAGTATTAGTAACACTGGCCTTTTAAGCTGGCAAAAAAGTAAGACGGTTCTTTAAAATGTCTGAGTCTACATCTGAAAAAAACTTTTGGCTTAAACTAAATATAATTGGTTCTGCCATTAACAACCCTTGTTTTTGCCCTTCTGTTTCGTTGCTGCTGTAAACCCTTCATGGTTAGGTGGGGGACTGTTTAGCCCTCTGGCTTGTGAGGAAAAAGGGGAAGCTTCCTCAATGCAATTACTAGACTCACTGCATAAAATATTTCTAACAGTAGAGCCACTGGAAGTGTTAGGAATTCCCAAACCACTTGCTTCAAGGAAAGAATCAAGCCTAATAAGATGATTCCCTCCATTATTACGATTTTAAAATTCGTATTACTATCAAAACCATTCCCAAAAGGTTTTCTCTTATTAATTACAAAGGCCTGTCCCTGGTGATAAGCTGAGATATTCCTGATTACCTTTTTCTTTTTCTTTTTGCTTTTGAACTTTGCTATCTAAGTTAAAAAAACAAATATTGGAACAAATGAAGCGATGGATGTCCATTAACTACAGCATCGAGTTTCTTATTGTCCTCTTTGAGCACTTTAATCTTTTCATCATTCCAGTTTATAAGTAATTTTAGCACTTCCAAGCCAGTCTTATTGTATAAGTCCCTTATTTTAACAACAAAAATCATTATATTTGACACCATTTGGGAACACATTCACCCTTAAACCTAAGGGCACAATTCCTAATTCCAAACATCTGCTCAAATAAATGATTTTCAAGTACCAGGGACTTAAATTTCAGCACCTTTTTCTCCAAGGCAATAAAATTAGATTTAAAGTCAGGTATGTCTCTGTTATTAGTTGACACGTACCTAGAAAGTTGAGTAGAACTGTTCACGTCCAAAAACGGATTCTTACTACCTGTTTTCAGAAAATCCATAATTAGCTGGTTAATAGAAAATACTTCATCTCCAACAACAGTCCTATCATCCTAAGATGACCCATCAGACCTTTTTCCAGCTGCCTGGAGGGCTCCAAAACTCCCTTTTACTTGTAGCAAGATGTTTTGCTCCTTATTGATGACTTCCTTCAAGTTATGCGATCTTCCGGCATAGGGTGACCGCTCATATTTGAGCAGCTGAAACCTTCGGTTGCCATGGTAACTCACCAAAAGACCATGAACTTCAAACTGCAATATTCCAGCCAAAAACTGCAAACTGTAGAAAACCACAATGGATTATGAAATACCAGGGCACAATGTTCCCAAGAATATTAAAAACAAACAAAGCTCCAAGTCCAAATATGCACAACCACCGCAACAAGAAACGAAGAAAACCCTGAACAGCACACAATAAAAATCACTGAAACACTACAAAAGACACTCGACCAGAGCAAATAGAGTTAAGCGCTTTCATTCTATTTAATTCAGAACTTCTTCAGAACAAATGAACAAAATACACCCATCCCTTTATATACTCCCATTATGACATAATTTCTGGTTTAAAGAGCCAATCATAGTAACATTAAGAAAATCACTTCATAATATAAAAAAAAACTTCTTGCAAAAAATATGCATATATATATATATATATATATATATATATATATATATATATATATATATATATATATATATATATATATATATATATAGGTATATATATATATATATATATATATATATATATATATATATATATTTACAAACAAACATCAATAATCACAAATACATTCCTTTAAGAATTAACATACTTTAAATAACTTCGGACAGATATTTTGTCATTCAAACCTGGGGTAAAATCTGCCCTCAGGAATATCTGCCATTTCGGTTCTAAAAACTTTAAATAATTATTAATAGACCCTACAAATCTAGCCTTATCTACTACCTCCACTACCCAAAAGGTGTTCTCTTACCCTGTCTGTTAACCTTCGAATAGTTTTCCCAATATAAAAATGGTCGCAGTTAGAACACACAGCTAAGTATACAAGTCCATCATTTTGGCAGTTAAACGTGCCTTTTTAAAAGTGTTTTATCTGCAGTGTGTGTGTGTGTGTGTGTGTGTGTGTGTGTGTGTGTGTGTGTGTGTGTGTGTGTGTGTGTGTGTGAGGGTTGCTTCTCTGCATTGCTTGTGTACACATACCCTTGCCACTTGTACATTGAGTCAGAATCTGATGACTAACCATATCAATTATCTTGGGAAGGTCTAGGGGAAAAAGTTCCAATGCTAATATAGCCAGTTGAGGATCATATCTACAGTCTCTGTTAAAGCTATATTATTGTCTTGACCAAGGTAGAATTTAAATTGCATTTTAATAATAGGCTGTCATGAAACAGAAGTTTAAAAATTGTACCTACCGCAGTTTCATCAAACATTTTGCCTTAAACCAGTGAGAACAATTTGTGCATTTTTTTTTTTTTTGCTTTATAATATTTTTCAGTTATGGCTTCCATTTTGGATACTATGATAAAAAAGCATACTGGAAGAATAACATGACTAGTAGATCAACAGCTGCACCTTTTTAGACTTGATTATGGCTTGTTAGCAGTTCTTATCTATACTGTTTTGAAAGAGAATGGGATGTGTGAAGTAGTAATAGCTATAATGTCCTAAACAGTTCATAGTTTGTCTTTACTAGGTGCTCACAATACATTCTGTACAATTCTGGAAAAGTACCTACAAAACTCATTTACTTCCTGAGGTGCAGTATTGCAAGTGCCACCCTTTAATCTATCCATAACTCCTTTTCCCATTTCTGCACATTGGATTGGGGTGTCACTTCAATAGTGACAATCATCTAGAGCCAAGGTTTACACTGACAGGTGCCTAGCCCAGCTGCAATAGTTCTTTCACACCACACACTTACACACACACTTATGGCCAATTTGGGGTGTCCAGTTCACTTACTGCATGTCTTTGGAATGTGGGAGGAAACCAGGATATCCGGAGGAAACTCATGCAAACATAGGGAGGACATGCAGACTCTGCACAGAAGGCACCCCAGCTGAGAATCCAGTCGGAGAACCTCTTGCTGTGAGGTGACACTGCTATCCGCTGTATTACTGTGCCACTTTCAAGTGCCACCTTTTAACGTTGTGTCATGAAAGGTAGCAGAACCATGAATACCAGACAGGAATGCCCTCAAAAATGGATTTGTTGTCTTGAAAGGTAAGCTTGTTATCAAAAACAAAGCATTGTAATGAACGATTATTGAATACACGTTAGTGTTTTGTAATACTGTGCTTATTTAGGAAAAAATAATACAGACAATTAACTTTCTTCCTGGTACAACAGACACACTTATACAGGCTAGCAAATAATTACCTATCATTTCAATTATGAACTTTAATATAATTTCTGATTTTAATAATATTATCTCATCCATGCATCTAACTTTATGTAGAAATAATTACAATTGATTTCATCAAAACCTGCTCCTTTTACAGATGTCATTATATGTGTTGCTGCCTGGCTTTAAAACAGGTTTACTAGCCATGTTTTCTTCAATATTTTTGAATAAATTAATTGCTTTCTTCTGGTGTTTGACATCTTTATAAATATTTTTGTTGTGTTATGCTCTCATGGGTTATGTTTTGCCTATATAAAATCTTCAGCATGCATTCTTAATTGCATAAATAAGCAGTTCAGACCTATTTTTTATATTCATTTAAATAAAATCATATTTGATCAGCAGTCTGTACTAAAATGGAATTGCAGTCCCTGAATTAAACATGTACATTGTTTTCATTCATCTGTTACTTGGTGAAATTTGTGTCTCAGATAGCTCTTTAAAGTTACTTATGTTACCATGTACCATGTGACAAGACATTTACAATACTTTCTGATTCCTCTCATCTCCTACAGATAAATATCATGTTAGGCCAGTAATATCCTTTATCTTATATGAGTTAAAAGAATGTACATATGATTAACCTTGGAGTCTCTACAGTTCTGTGCATGATTGATTTACTTTTTCTACCGGTTTCTGTTTACAGAATACATACCTTATTTGTATATTTAACAACAGCGTATTTGTGTGCCTTTAACACATATTACAAACACCTTTGTATTCTCAATCTTTTCATCATTATTACATATTGGCTATAAGGATTTATTTTTATTTCCAGTGTTATACAATAGTCTAATTAATGTTTTTATCTTAAGTAATATTACAGGTGATGTATTAAGTGGTTCTGCTATGAAACACTAATTTCCTGAATGCTAATGAGCTGAAAGGATGAAAAAATGTGCTCGAAACACAGAAAGGTAAAAAAATATTAACTGTAATTGCTTTTATAAGGGACAACCTCCTTGCACCCCCTGTGATGTGGGGGCAAGCCTTCCATAGCCCCGCACATACATATACCAGGTTCACGGTTGCACCAACTCACAGAAGGAAGAAATCTCCCATAATAAGTGAATCATTGCTGGTGCACACTTAGAAACTGCACCGGCAATGATTTCCTATGGAAAACAGCATTCAGCATTACGTGTTTCATCCTTTTTTTCTGCTTGCTACTAACACTTAAGCAATTTCATGTTCAGCTTATTTCTCACTAGGCTAAGCATGATGACTAGAAAACTAATAAATGAGCCATCTGTGGCAACTATATATTTAAAATGTGCACTACAATTCTTTCCAAATTAAATGAATAAATACATCTATCTTTTATAAGGAGCTCACACCTGTTCATACTGGTGATGGGATACATTAGATCAGGGGGGCACATCAACAAAGATTCTGTATGCAGATGATGTGGCACTACAAGTACACCATAAACAGGATTTTCATCAAATGATAGGTGGCCAAATGCAAAACTGAAAGAACATGGGGGGAAACTGAGTACAGTCAAAACAGTGGCTACGGCAGTAAAGGAGGAAAACCATACGTTCATAACTGAGGCAGAAGGGAAATAATGGGACACGTTTAACAACTTCCAATATTTGGGAGAGTGAGAATAAGGAAAGTTTAAGTGAGGAGGTCAAATCTAGAATGAGATGTACTGCAGTGAACAGAATAGTGGTGTAACCAGTACTACTTTATGGCAAAGAAACCTGGGAAGTGAAGGCAGAGCAGATAATGAAGCTTGAGGTGAAGGAGATGAAGAACCTGACATGGCAAGGAAGATGCACACTGTGAGATAGCTAATGATGTGAGAGCATCAGAGTAGAAGCCTAAGAAGCCCAGATTACAGAGAAGATAAAGGAAAACAGATTACAGTGATTTGGTCACATTTGTAGGAAGCAGAAAAAGATCTGGTACAGCAGATTTGGAAAAGAAAGGAAGAAGACAGGAGGAAATGAGGACTTCCAGCCAAGAGATAAATGGGTTGTGTGAGAGAAGGCCTGCAATAGGCAGTCCTGACTGGCATGGCAACTGTACCTGTCAACCTCTTACTGCAAGACAAAGTCTGACAAAATGAGGGAGGCAAAGGCCCAAAAATAAGGACAGATTTTAAATATTGTTATTATAAACTTAGAAAGTTGCTAGAGTAACAGGGTTTGTATTAAATACATTTCCTGTTGCTTTTGAAGTCTGAAACTCAGATGTATGTCATTATTTAGTGACTTCAGTCTTCAGATCATCCCAGTGATTTGTCAGAAAACCACAAATTTTATGCGGAATAGACCGAAACTATGAGGCAAAAATCTGGAAAGAAGGTAGAAGAGTGTCTCTGACTTGGGAGATGTGACAACAGCTGACACAATTGCACAATCCCAAGCAGAAATGGGAGAAAGGGGGGTAATGATGGTGATGACTGTATGCTATTGTCTCAGTAAGGAAAAGATGTTTATATGTTGCCATGACTATGATCAAGGTCAGTGTTTCAAAAGTCATTAGATCAGTCTGCCTACTCGGACAATAAACAAACTCTACAACAGAAGAAAGAAACTGTTGCAAAAAAGAGTAAAATCCCATGATTAGAGGAACTCCCTGGTCAGCCTCAGTAAGAAGCTGAGATCCCTCATAAAATCCTCCAAAGCCAGTTACGAAAACAAAATCGCCACTGATTCTAAAGACAATCACAAAGCATTCTATAGCTATGTCAAGAATCTCAATGGCAACACTCAGATCTGCTCTGAGTTACAGCACAATGTAAATATACAGAGCCAACTGATATTGCCAACATCCTGGCAGATAGGTTCAGTGCTAACTTTACCCCCCCTCATCCCCTAAAGGGCCCATCTCTATACCGGAAGAATCCAAAGTTCCTGTAATCACGGCTGCGCAGGTAAAAAGCACATTCTCCAAAGCCAAGAACACAGCATCCATGGGACCTGACAACATCCCAGGCTGCACTCTACATGAACTACAAAATGAACTGGCACCCCACCTAAGTACCATGTTCAATCATAGCCTCACCTCAGGCTTTGTGCCCACTGAATGGTGCACAGCAACGGTTATCCCACTTCAACAAGGGGGATCCACCACAGACCCGGGGAACAACCGCTCCATTAGCCTGACGAGCCTGGTCTGCAAGACTATGGAACATATCATCATGGAACTTATAAACAATGACATTGGTAATCTTCAAACTCTGGACCCCACCCAGTTTGGGTTTGTAAAAGGCAGATCATGTCTCCTAAACCTGATAGACTTCTTTGAAGAGGTCACCAAAGACGTAGATGAGGGTAAGGTGGTTCACACAGCCTATCTAGATCTAGCCAAGACTTTCAACACCATCCCCCACTCTGGAATTATAGATAAACTCACTAAACTAGGTATAAATCCCTATGTCACAAGATGGGTTGCCAACTGGCTCACTGACAGAACCCATACTCTGAAAGTAGCAGACTCCAAATCCAACTTCAGACCAGTGACAAGTGGAGTACCACAGGGTTCAGTCCTGGGTTCTCTCTTGTTTGGTATCTACTTCTCTAAAGTACAGGCTAACACAGAAGGTCTTTGGCTAACGAAGTTTGCAGATGACTGCAAACTAGGAGCCATAATCAAAACTCCTAACGATGTGGACATCCTACAAAAGGGCCTCACTGCGTCAGATGCCTGGTGTCAAAGCCATGGCTTCAAGCTCAATGCTAAAAAGTGCATTGTCATCCCTTTTGGCAAAAACTCTGTACCCATGAAATACCACATAGGCGGTAGTGTACTTAACACTGAAAGTGTGATAAGAGACCTTGGGACACAGGTGGACAGTAGTCTCTCCTTTGATAATCACATCGCCACAGTAGTCAAGAAATCCTTCTATGTGGCAAAACTCATCACAAAAGGTTTCTCATCCAGGAAAAAAGAGGTCATTGTTCCCCTCTACTCGTCACTCATTAGACCCATTATAGAGTACAACAGCCCTTTTAGTATGTACCTCACAAGACATCTACAATGACTGGAAAGGCGGCAGAAATACCTCACAAAGAGGATTACTGGCCTCAAACAGATGCCCTATGCAGACCGTCTAAAAAAGCTCCAGCTTTGCTCCATCGCATATCGCCTACTCAGAGGCGATTTCTGCCTAACATACAAAGCTATGTCAAACCCAGAGCTGTTGGACATGCTCCACTTAAAGAAATCCCAATCCCTCTGAGCTACACGCTCTAGGGACCTAAACCTTGTCACCACAATAAACAAAACATGCTGGAGGGACAGATTCCTGTCCCAGAGACTTCCCATACTCTGGAACAGGCTACCTATCTATATCAAACAGAGCTCCTCATTAGCACTCTTCAAGAAAAATCTTGATGAGTGGATGGGAGATAGGAAATTCACCCCGGAGATCACTTCTGTGGCTCTGCTCGACAGGGGAACAGGAAAATCATTTTCTTGGGTGGCGAAAGCCAGGGTATCTTTTGCCTAGGCTTATATAGGCCCTAGGGCCAATAACGTAGTACCTACCTATGAATCTATGAACCTATAAATGATACACAAATAAATAATAAGTGCAAAGGTCTCTGTTACTCATCAGCTGGAAAAGGGCCGCAAATTAATGTCACCAACACTATATTGCTGCTTAGCATTTAAAGTTCTTTACACATAGCTAACATTCCAAATATATTCTGCCTTTTCAGCATGCATGATGCTGCAAAACCTGAAAGGCTGCAGGAAACTCTTACATGATGGTGCTGGATGGGGCAATTAAATACTGCACATTTATCTGCAGCTGTTGATACATGAAAGCAATCATGTATGTAAAAGAGTGCAGCTTTTTCCTTCCAGCATGTTCTCAGCATTAATAATGTGTTATAGATACATTCTTTCCTACATCTTTTGTTCTTTGCAGGATGTGTCATTCTGAGGTACTGCATTTTCTTCTAATCTTTGACTTTATAATAGTAAACTGTCACTTCACAGGATTGGCAGAGGCCACTGTTAGATATTCCCTCTGTTATAATTCAGATGCAAATTTATGCAGCACTGTACCTGGCAGATGTTTGCCAAAACAAACAAGCAAAGGATAATTTTAAAAGAACAGAAAATATAAAATGACAAGCAATATACTTGAACTGTCAAATCCAATGCACTGAAGGTTCCAGAAGACTTAATTATTTTAATGTCATGGGGCAAAGTAAAGCACAGGCATAATTGTTACTTGAATTCAATGTTTCCTTTGTTAAACTGTCAGATCTTACTTGCTGGAAGTCTAAACATATTTTCTCCCTGATCTGATTTGTAACAAGTCCTTTGGTTGCAATATCAGGTCCAAGCTTTCCCTGTATTTTTCAGCATCAAACATGTTTTTTGTAGATGTACAGGAGTCTTTCCAAGACATTAGTCAGCATTTCTTTCTTAACTAGTTACTTTCTTACATCACTGAGAACAGAAGCCAGGTGCAAAGAAAACAATTCAAGATCCTTGCTCACAACCATGGGATAGAAAAAAGGGAGGGTGCAGTCATCAAGGGTACAATTTTTTTTTTTTTTTTGCGGGGGGGCGGGGGCTGTTATTTGCAACCAAATAAAAGCCATTAGGCAATCTAACCTGCAATAGCAACTTGGATTTTCAAGAAATGGTTAAAGTAGATGCAGAGGAAGGAAACAGCAGAAAAGTTCTGCACATTTTTGCCTTTCTTGCTGGTCTTTCACCACAAATTTTGTGTAAAGCATGGTGTCAGGTTCCCCAGGTACACATTTTTATATTAGTTATAGCAAACTATATGTCTTCTTGCAGAAACTTTATAATTAACCACTCTATATCATTTTCCAAGATATTTAGGTTGACCCTTCCCCAAAATACATAAATATCAGAATCATGCCTGCTATTTCTTTGTCTATCACTGTCACTAGTACTATGAAGTGACATAGATATGACGATAACAGCAAGGTGGAGAAAAAGAGGGGAATCAGAGTGAAAAAAGGCTATCAGAGACTGGTGGTGTTCGTACCATATAACCAGTTGATGACTTATCAATAGTATATGGGCCTTTGTCTGAAATAAATAACTTAAGAGTTTGACACTCCTACACTCATTGTGTTAAGTGCCTGGGAACCTGATATTTCATACATCCATTTTCTTTTTTAATTTATTTATCTCTTAATCAGGTAAGCAAACTCAATGATTACAGATCTTTATCAACTGTGACTAGTCCACAAAGGTATGGCTGATAAATGTGGCCAATACAAATAATCCAGTCACATAAAGTGTATTTACAAGGTAGGAAGAAATGGCAGCATGCAGTGAAAGCTCATCCTGACACAAGGAGAGCATATGCACTCCAAATAGTCAGTAACCAGAAGTCAGGAATGAATCATAGGACCTTGGCACTGTGAGGCAGAGGCCTTAACCAATGAGACATCCTGCTACTCAGTGATACTCTGAAGCTTGCAGCTGCTACTAATGATTAATATTTCTATAATGACATTCATTAAGCATTTCTCCAAAAGCCAGTCTGTTTACATTTCTATGCCTGCTCAGATCACTACTTCCCAGAAAGTTGTCCCCTGCTTATTGAGAAACGCATTTTCTCTGACTTTTCTTGATTTTTACAATAGTCTGTTAACATACAGGTGGTGCTAATCTCTGTAGTTTAAGACAGGGGTGCCATGCTTAAGGGTGTGCACCACAATGGAATGACAGATTTGCAATAAAGCCTCAGTAACAGCATACCGTCATCAGCAAGTTCACTGTTATACTCCAACCACAAGACATTTATATCATCACTACCTACCAGTCCCTGTACCAACTTGATACATTTTTGCCCCTTCAGTACTTTACTACCTTCGTAAGTTAGTAAGATAACAACAGAATAATAATAGAATCAGACATACTTCTGTATGTCTACACACGCAGAAACATGGTAATTAAGTGCATTATCAATGTAGGAATTTCCAGACTTTTTTCCTGTCACATATTTAATTTAGATGTTCATAGCTAACTAACAATATGAGTGCTTAAAATATGTGTGCACATAATGAAATCCCACACTATGTATTTCAAAACTGCTCTTGCAATGTTGGTTATTAGAAGTATCTATCCATTCATCCATCCATCTATAGCCCCTTTTTTCCATTTTTGCACAAGAGGTCAGGGTATCACTTCAGAAGCATGTAGAGCCAAGGTTTAAACCACTGGGTGGTTATATTGCTGCTGAACTTGTTTGCCAGTACTCTTTTTTTGTGTTCACCTGTGCTGCAGGCTGCAACTGGTATCAGAAGGCCTTCTCCATTGCCACACAAGGTATTCAGTATGTTTTCCTGTCACATGTAACAACTTTTGCAGGTTTTATGGACTCTGCAACTCTGTTTAATGCTGCATTGCAATCACTTATGAGTAGAGTCTTCTCTGTTTCAAGACTGGCTGTCTCATGCCTGTGACCCATGTCTTCTTCTTAGTTAGTCTGACAATAAGTGTCTTTTCTAGGGGTTTATATTCTTTCATCGAGTTTTTGGAAACTTGAAATTCATATGATTGAGATCATATGATTGAATTTCAGAAAACACATTTATATTGT